>NC_057808.1:384667358-384967358 GCF_018294505.1 Triticum aestivum | reverse complement strand
TGAAGAATTAGCCATAAGTGAATGCTGTAGAGGACATAAACCCATATATAGCCAATGAAGAAAAACGACGGAAACAGTGAAGATTTTGCAAAGTTGAAGAATATGGACAACTGAGGAATTTCAAAAACTAAGGAAAAACTCAAATTGAAGATTTTCAACTTTTGTGGTGGCGTGACCCACCGTATAAGAATAATGATTTCAGACACCGCGTACAATTGTCGTAGGGTTCTGAGAATCAAATTCTTCATTAATTTCTTCACACTTAGAGTGTTATTCTTCATTGATTGAAGAAAAACGTTTCTTCATGTGTTGCACATCTAAGTCATCAATTTTGCATAAGTGTTAGGATGAGTGTCCTCTTCAAAGAACATTCGAAGATTCTAAGATATTTAGCTCACACCGCAACTTGCTAAATCTCTTCTCATCCAAGGGCTTTGTGAAGATTTTCGCTAGCTGTTCTTCAGTCTTCACATGCTCAATAGAAATGTCGCCCTTCAACACATGATCGCGAAGAAAATGATGACGAATCTGAATGTGCTTTGTCTTCGAGTGCTGAACTGGGTTGTGAGCAATCTTGATGTCACTCTCATTGTCATAGAAGAGAGGCACATTCTTAACATTGACGCCGTAGTCCTTGAGAGTTTGCTTCATCCACAACAATTGAGCACAGCAAGAACCAGCAGCAATGTACTCAGCTTCAGCAGTAGACAGTGATACGCAGTTCTGTTCTTCGAGGACCAACAGACCAAAGATCGTCCGAGGAAATGACATGTACCAGATGTTGACTTGCGATCCACACGATCACCAGCATAGTCAGAGTCAGAATATCCAACGAGATCAAAAGCCGAGCCCTTGGGGTACCATAATCCTAGTGTTGGTGTGTGAGCTAGATATCGAAGAATATGTTTCACAGCCTTATGGTGTGATTCCTTCGGTGTAGCTTGAAATCGGGCACACATGCAAACACTAAGCATAATATCTGGCCTAGATGCACATAAGTACAATAAAGAACCAATCATGGAGCGGTATACCTTTTGATCGAAGTCAATACCATTTTCATCAGTGCACAGATGGCCATTTGTGGGCATTGGAATTTTGACGCCTTTGCAATCTTGCATGCCGAATTTCCTCAGTACATCCTTGAGGTATTTCTCCTGAGATATGAATATGCCATTGCGCTGTTGACGAATTTGAAGACCTAAGAAGAATTTCAACTCTCCCATCATAGACATTTGATATTCTTCACTCATCATATAGGCAAATTCATCACTATAACGTTGGTCAGTACAGCCAAAGATGATATCATCAACATATATTTGGCATACAAACAATTCATCATCATATGATTTAGTGAAAAGAGTAGGGTCGAGTGAACCGGGTTTGAAGCCTTTCTTCATGAGGAATTCCTTCAAAGTATCATACCACGCCCGAGGGGCCTGCTTGAGGCCATAGAGGGCCTTATTTAGTCTGAAGACTTTGTCAGGATGCTTAGGATCTTCAAAACCTGGGGGTTGAGCAACATATACTTCTTCCTCAAGCTTACCATTGAGGAATGCACTTTTCACATCCATTTGATATAAAGTGATATCATGATGGTTAGCATAAGCAAGTAATATGCGAATAGCTTCAAGTCTAGCAACAGGTGCAAAAGTTTCATCGAAATCAATTCCTTCAACCTGTGTGTAGCCTTGAGCTACTAGCCGTGCCTTATTCCTCACCACAAGGCCATTTTCATCTTGCTTGTTGCGGTAGATCCACTTTGTGCCAATGATATTGTGTTTGCGAGGATCTGGACGATTGACCAGTTCCCAAACGTTGTTGAGCTCGAACTGATGTAATTCTTCTTGCATGGCCTGAATCCACTCAGGCTCCAGAAATGCTTCATCTACCTTAGTGGGCTCTGTGATAGAGACAAAAGCATAGTGCCCACAAAAGTTAGATAAATGTGAAGCTTTTGAGCGTGTGAGAGGACCTGGTGCTTCAATGTCATCGATGATCTTCTCAACTTGCACTTCTTTTGCAACGCGAGGATGAGTAGGTTGTCGTCGAGGAATTTGATCAGCATTTTCTTCAGCACCATTTTCTTCAGCAATTTCTTCAGGTGCATTAGCTCGACGTTCTTCACGTTCTGGAATGAATTCTTCAGCAGATTCTTCGGTAGGAATGACATCCTCAGTAGCCTTGAACTTGATAGTTTCCTCAGGTGCTGGTTCATCTATCACAGAGGGTAGGTGCTCTCTTTGCGAGCCATTAGTTTCATCGAACCGCACATCTACAGTTTCAACAACCTTGTGAAGAACGGTGTTGAAGACTCTGTAGGTGTGCGAGTCCTTTCCGTAACCAAGCATAAAACCTTCATGTGCTTTCGGTGCAAATTTAGCATTGTGATGAGGATCTCTAATCCAACATTTAGCACCGAAGACTTTGAAATAACTCACATTGGGTTTCTTGTCAGTGAGGAGTTCATAGGCAGTCTTCTTGAAGAATTTGTGAAGATATACCCTGTTGATGATGTGGCACGCAGTATAAATTGCCTCAATCCAGAAGTGACGAGGCGTCTTGTACTCATCAAGCATAGTGCGAGCCATCTCAACAAGAGTTCTGTTCTTGCGCTCCACGACGCCATTCTGCTGAGGAGTATAAGGAGCAGATAACTCATGAGTAATACCAAGTTCATCAAGATAGTCATCAAGACCAGAATTCTTGAACTCAGTTCCATTGTCACTTCTGATGTGCTTGATCTTCACACCAAAGTTGGTTGAAGCCCTCGAGGAAAATCGTTTGAAGACTTCCTGCACTTCATGTTTGTAAGTAACAATGTGTACCCATGTGTAACGAGAGTAATCATCAACAATAACAAGCCCATAGAGAGATGCGTCATTTGTGACAGCTGAGTAATGGTTAGGACCAAAGAGGTCCATGTGAAGCAATTCGAATGGTCGAGTAGTGGTCATGATAGTCTTCGCTGGATGCTTAGCCTTGGTCATCTTTCCAGCTTCACAAGCTCCACACAAGTGATCCTTGAGGAATTTGACATTCTCAATGCCAATGACATGCTTCTTCTTTGCAAGCGTGTGCAAATTCCTCATGCCTGCATGACCAAGTCGTCGATGCCATAGCCAACCTTCTGAAGCTTTTGCGAGTAGGCACACGGCTGGTTGCGGTCCTGTAGAGAAATCAACAATATACAAGTCTCCTCTCCTAAAGCCTTCGAAGACTTTGGAATTGTCAGCTTCCATAACCACAACACAACGATACTTGCCAAAGACAACTACCATATCAAGATCACAAAGCATTGAGACAGACATGAGGTTGTATCCTAAGGACTCGACAAGCATGACTTTGTCCATGTGTCGATCCTTTGTGATCGCAACCTTACCTAGACCCAATACCTGACTTTTGCCTTTGTCAGCGAAGATGATATGCTTCAGATGCGATGGTGATAAGGGAGCATCAATCAATAGATTCTTGTCACCAGTCATGTGATTTGTACATCCACTATCGAGGACCCACTCAGTGGCTTTGGGTTGATCATCCTGCAGATGAATTAGTGCAGCTTACGAACTTCATATACTTCATCAGTGAAGAATATGACATCAATTCATCAGATCAATTTCATCAAGCAATAGAACAGATAAAGCAGTATGAGGACGTGAGAAATGAAAGTTCATTTCTTCATGATTAGCCTGCGTCCTTTCAGGCACTCTTCAGGTCTCCAGCAAATTCTTCAGACGTTCAAGCACGTCTGGAGACCTGACCCTGCAGAAGAGATTAGTTCTTTTTCTTCACCACCCACATCTGAAGGGGTGGCAAAGAGTTCATCACTCTGCGAGCTCCATATGAGAAAGGTGGCAGAGAAGCCAATCCATTTCGTTTCACATAAGAGAAGTTAGGGTAAGCATATGAATAAGCAGAGAAATTCTTCGAGGACTTATGAACATTATGATTAGAAGAATAATGCTCATATTCATAGCCCTTGGCTCTTCCCTGCGAAACAGAGTTGTTAGCACGATGATGTTCATATGAGGACTTTGATCCTCTTGAGGAATTTGATCCATGTGAGGAATTTGGTCCGTATGAGGACTTGGATCCATGTGAAGAATTTGATCTGGGGTTCCTAATCTTCACAGGTGGTGTCATGAGGACATTCACCTGAAGACTTTCAAGGCACCTTTTGGGAACCCAGATTTTCTTCATAGGGGAACCGTTCCTGCAGTTAGTGCCAGCATATCTAGCAAATACTTCACCATTCTGAGTTTTAAACAGTTTGTAGTTGGAGTCAAATGACTCATCAGAAGAATGAGAAGATTCACATGTAAAGCCAGATAAATTAGATGGATCAACTGGAGGTCCCTTTGCAGCAACCCATGAGGTTTTAGGGTACTGCTCAGGCTTCCAATATGTACCATCAGCATTGAGTTTCCTCTCAAAGGCAATACCCTCTTTCCTAGGGTTCCTGTTGAGGATCTGCTTTTTAAGCACATCACAAAGAGTCTGATGCCCTTTGAGGCTTTTGTACATGCCTGTCATGTACAATTCCTTCAGCCCTGCATCGTCAGTGAAACTAGCAATGTCCTCAGATGAGGAATTAATGATAGCAGAGACAGTTGAGGAATTTGTAGCATTAGAAGCATTTGAACATTCAGGTGAAGAATTAGCAGATTCACGTTCAATGCATTTCAAACATGGAGGAACAAATTCTTCCTGAGCAGCGCTGATTTGTTGAGCAAGTAATGAATCGCGCTCCTTCTGAAGATCTTCATAACTCACTTTTAGCTTCTCAAGATCTTGCTTTCTTTGAAGAAATTCATAAGAAAGCTTCTCATGATCAGACAAGAGAGTGTTATGATGACCTTGAAGGTTGTCAAACCTAGTCTGAAGTCTCTGAAGATTTTCAGTCAAGGTTTTAGTGCGATCCATTTCTTCACCCAACATATCATCACTTTTGTCTAGCATGTTTTGAACCTTTTCAAGGGCCCTTTGTTGTTTCACAGCAATCTTAGCAAGTTTAGAATAGCTGGGCTTAAGGTTTTCATCAGATTCATTTTCACTTGATTCAGATGAGGTATATTTGAGTACCTTGGCACCCTTTGCCATGAAGCAATAGGTGGGAGCGTAGTCATCATTGCCTTCATCAGCCTTGTTGGTGAGGTCATTTTCTTCAGTGTTGAAGATAGACTTGCTGACGAATGCAGTAGCGAGGGCTAGGCTCGCCACACCGGATTCGGAATCCTCAGATGCCTCCTCTTCCTCATTTTCTTCAGATTCAGCCTCAGAGTCCATTTCCTTGCCAATGAATGCCCGAGCCTTCTTGGAGCTGCTCTTCTTGTGAGATGAAGACTTTGAGGATTTTGATGATGAAGATTTTGAGGATTTCTTCTTTTTCTTCGCATCATCAGAACTGTAATCCTTGTATTTCTTCTTCTTTGATTCCTTTTCCCACTGAGGACAATCTTGAATGTAGTGTCCTGGTTTCTTGCATTTGTGACAAAGCCTCTTCTTGTAGTCACTGGATGAGGAATCATTGCTCCTTGAGGGTCTTCCAAAGCGACCACGTCTTGAGAACTTCTGGAATTTCTTCACGAGCAGTGCTAGATCATGGCTCAGTTCTTCAGGATCACCAAGGCTGCTGTCAGAGTCTTCATCTTCAGACTCAGAAACTGCCTTGGCCTTCAGTGCACGTGATCTGCCATAGCTCGAACCATAGAGATCTCTCTTTTCAGCAAGCTGGAACTCATGAGTATTTAGCCTCTCGAGGATATCAGCGGGATCAAGTGACTTGTAATCAGCACGTTCTTGTATCATCAATGCCAGAGTATCAAATGAGGAATCAAGCGATCTCAGCAATTTCTTCACCACCTCATGGTCGGTGATGTCAGTGGCACCAAGTGCTTGAAGCTCATTTGAGATGTCAGTGAGGCGATCGAAGGTTTGTTGAACATTTTCATTGTCGAGTCTTTTGAAGCGGTTGAAGAGATTGCGAAGAACATCAACTCGAGAGTCACGCTGAGTTGAGACTCCTTCATTTACTTTGGACAGCCTATCCCAGATAAGCTTAGCAGTTTCCAAAGCACTCACTCTTCCATACTGTCCTTTGCTCAGATGGCCACATATGATATTCTTCGCTTGAGAATCGAGTTGCTTGAATCTCTTCACATCGGTAGCGTTCAGTGAGGGTGAGACAGAGGGAACACCATGTTCCACAACATACCAGAGATCGTTATCAATTGCCTCAAGATGCATTCGCATCTTATTCTTCCAGTAGGGGTAGTCCGTCCCATCAAAGGTAGGACACCCAGCAGAGACCTTGATCATACCTGCGATCGACATAACTAAAACTCCAGGCGGTTAAACCAAAATCACACAGAACAAGGGAGTACCTTGCTCTGATACCAATTGAAAGTGCGTTATATCGACTAGAGGGGGGTGAATAGGCGATTTTTATGAATTCTTCACTGAGGAATTTGTGGGTGAGGAAATTCCTTAGCGAAGAACTACTTGCAGCGGAATAAGTACTCAAAAGTATGCATAGCAGAACACAAGCATAGTCATCATGATGAAATGAAAACAAGCACAGAGTACAGAAAGCGTAAACACAGGATAACACAGGATGAAGACAAACAGACTGAAGAAATTGAACTGAGGAAATTGAGAAAGTCTTCAGTCAAAGTCTTCAAACACAGATATGAACAAGCATACAACACAGTAATGAGGAAATGAAAGAGTTGAGGAAATAGAACCAGTAAGCTTGGTGAAGACAATGATTTGGTAGACCAGTTCCAACTGCTGTCTCAGTTGTACGTCTGGTTGGAGCGGCTAGGTATTTAAACCTGAGGACACCCAGTCCCGGACACACAGTCCTCACCGTATTCTCCTTGAACTAAGGTCACACAGACCTCGTCCAATCACTCGTGGTAAGTCTTCAGGTGACTTCCAAACCTTCACAAACTCGGTCACTCGGCGATCCACAATTTCCTCTTGGATGCTCTAGACCATGACGCCTAACCGTCTGGAAGAAGCACAGTCTTCAAAGGTAACAAGCGTCGGATCCACGCAGGATCAATCTCTTCAGTGATGCTCAATCACTTTGGGTTTGTAGGTGTTTGGGTTTGGGGTTTTCCTCACTTGATGATTTTCGCTCAAAGTCCTCGGAGGATGGGATGCTCTCAAATGACAAGTGTCAGTTTCTCTCGGAGCAGCCAACCAGCTAGTGGTTGTAGGGGGCGGCTATTTATAGCCTAGGGAGCAGCCCGACATGATAAGACATAAATGCCCTTCAATGATATGACCGTTAGGTGGATAAGATATTTTGGGACAGCTGGCGCATAGCACAGCAACGGTCGGAAATTTGAGGTTCAAATTCCTTAGGGCTATCATGTTCCTCACTGTGTAGGCAATCCGCACTGGCGAATTCCTAACTCCTCAGTCAGAACAAATTCCTTAGAGACCAGAAGAACATCGTCTCTGTCACTGAAGAATATGACTGAACTGTATGAGATTTCCAATGACTTCACTCGACGGGATTGGTAGGTGTAGGATTTTGAGCTGAGCATCACATGGAAATTTTTCCTCAGTATTTCCTCGACCCCCTTTAACAGTACGGTGTTTCCTATGACTCAAGAAAGAGAAAATGAAACTACGAAAAAAAAAGTCTTCACGCTTCATGTTCCTCAAATGAATACCAAGTCTTCAAGGTCACACCAATTTCTTCACTTTCAAAGTCCTCAGAAAGTCTTCAGAAATACCAAAGTCTTCAGTCGAAGAACTTCAATTTTAGGGGTCGACTTTCTCTGTAAATATCAAACTCCTCATAGACTTATAGACCTGTGTACACTCATAAACACATTAGTCCCTTAACCTATAAGTCTTCAATACACCAAAATCACTAAGGGGCACTAGATGCACTTACAATTATTATTTTTATGTCAATACTAAACTTTTGTCTTGAATCTTTCGGATCTGAATATTCATACCACAATTAAGAAGAATTACATTGAAATTATGCCAAGTAGCACTCCGCATCAAAAATTCTGTTTTTATCATTTACCTACTCGAGGACGAGCAGGAATTAAGCTTGGGGATGCCTGATACGTCTCCAACGTATCTATAATTTTTTATTGCTCCATGCTATATTATCTACTGTTTTGGACATTATTGGGCTTTATTATTCACTTTTATATTATTTTTGGGACTAACCTATTAACCGGAGGCCCAGCCCAAAATTCCTGTTTTTTGCCTATTCAGAGTATCGCGGAAAAGGAATATCAAACGGAGTCCAAACGGAATGAAACCTTCGGGAACATGATTTTTAGAAAGATTATGATCCAGGAGACTTGGACCCTACGTCAAGAAACAAAAGAGGAGGCCATGAGGTAGGGGCGCGCCCTCCACCCTCGTGGGCCCCCTATTGCTCCACCGACGTACTCCTTCCTCCTATATATGCCTACGTACCCCCAAACGATCAGATATGGAGCCAAAAACCTAATTCCACCGCCGCAACCTTCTGTACCCACGAGATCCCATCTTGGGGCCTGTTACGGAGCTCCGCCGGAGAGGACATCCATCACGGAGGGCTTCTACATCAACACCATAGCCTCTCCGATGAAGTGTGAGTAGTTTACTTCAGACCTTCGGGTCCATAGTTAGTAGCTAGATGGCTTCTTCTCTCTTTTTGGATCTCAATACAATGTTTTCCCCCTCTCTCGTGGAGATCTATTCGATGTAATCTTCTTTTTGCGGTGTGTTTGTTGAGACCAATGAATTGTGGGTTTATGATCAAGATTATCTATTAACAATATTTGAATCTTCTATGAATTCTTTTATGTATGATTGGTTATCTTTGCAAGTCTCTTCGAATTATCAGTTTGGTTTGGCCTACTAGATTGATCTTTCTTGCAATGGGAGAAGTGCTTAGCTTTGGGTTCAATCTTGCGGTGTCCTTTCCCAGTGACAGCAGGGGCAGCAAGGCACGTATTGTATTGTTGCCATCGAGGATAACAAGATGGGGTTTTTATCATATTGCATGAATTTATCCCTCTACATCATGTCATCTTGCTTAAGGCATTACTCTGTTTTCATGAACTTAATACTCTAGATGCATGCTGGATAGCGGTCGATGAGTGGAGTAATAGTAGTAGATGCAGGCAGGAGTCGGTCTACTTGTCTCGGACGTGATGCCTATATACATGATCATACCTAGATATTCTCATAACTATGCTCAATTCTGTCAATTGCTCAACAGTAACTCGTTCACCCACCGTAAAATACTTATGCTCTTGAGAGAAGCCACTAGTGATCTATGGCCCCCGGGTCTATCTTCGTCATATTAATCTTCCAATACTTATTTATTTCCTTTGCTTTTATTTTACTTTGCATCTTTATCACAAAAATACCAAAAATATTATCCTATCATATCTATCAGATCTCACTCTCGTAAGTGACATTGAAGGGATTGACAACCCCTTATCGCATTGGTTGCGAGGATTTATTTGTTTTGTGTAGGTGTGAGGGACTCGCACGTAGCCTCCTACTGGATTGATACCTTGGTTCTCAAAAACTGAGGGAAATAATTATGCTACTTTGCTGCATCACCCTTTCCTCTTCAAGGGAAAACCAACGCAGTGCTCAAGAGTAGCAGTAGGTGCATAAATGGTAAGGATGAAGCATGTCACATGTGTGTCCCTGACCTTAGTGTTCTCAGGAGTGCTGTGTTAGGAGATAAACATTATAATTTGGGAGCCATTGTTGCACGTAGGTTGCATAATAATAGATTTAATGGAGATTTCTTTGGTGGAATTTGTGCAACCCGTTTAGCTAATTTTCTTGGTGTAACCATACGTGAGGATGATATTGAGTTGCCTCCTGCTTATTTAGGTTATGAGGCTATGGTTCGTCATCGTTTTGTTGAGAGGAACGATCAGTTCCTCCAGTACCGACTAATCTTTGACAGACGACGCACCTATCACGTCGCTCTCCCTACTTCTACTTTCTTTGACTTTCAGACAAAAGGGAGATATTTTATAACCAGAGAGGAGGCGATGAGTATAAGAGGAGGGCTGAGATAGCTCGCCTCCAAGCTGCAGCCCACAATGCAACGACTGCTGCATCTCAGTACGACCCCAACTACAACTATGGATATCCGCCAGGCCAGCCGTGGCAATAGACCAACTTAGGCCAAGAGCCTAAGCTTGGGGGAGTACGTATCTCTCATCGACATTACATTCATGTTCGCACACTCATTGCTAGATGTTGCTGCTCATACTCTTTCATTGTAATATCCATGCTAGTTTATTTTTTTTATGATTTCTTCTTGTGTGTTTGTTAAACCTTAAGAAAAACAAAAAAAATTAGTTGTAGCTTTAGCTAGTTTACTTTTCTTGCTGTAGTAGTAATAATTAAAAAGAAAACCCAAAAATATTTCATGTTCTTCTTTTGCTTGTTGGGAGCTTTCCCATGTATATAGTTTTATTTCTTTTCTTTTCTTTGGGGGTCGATAGGAGAAGACCATGATGAAAATGTTGAAGTGGCTCTTATATGCACTATTGTTGATTTAACCAAGAGCCCATATTGCTTTGTCTTCTCCTGTTTATTGAATGCTCGCAGATTCCAGCTTAGTCCAATGCACGTGCACTATTATTAGTATTCACATCGTTCGGTCGTGCAAGTGAAAGGCAATTATGACGATATATGATGGACTGATTGAGATGAGAGAAGCTGGTATGAACTCGACCTCTCTTGTTTTTGTAAATATGATTAGTTCATCGTTCCTGATTCAGCCTATTATGAATAAACATGTTTGCAATGACAATTAGAGATTATAGTTACTTATGCCATGCTTAATTAACTAGGAGTTTATAATGGTTTACCTTGCGTGCCAACATGCTATTAAAATGGTTGTGATGTGGTATGATGGGGTGGTATCCTCCTTTGAATGATTTAAGTGACTTGACTTGGCACATGTTCACACATGTAGTTGTAACAAAATCAACATAGCCTTCATGATATTTATGTTCATGGTCGATTATATCCTACTCATGCTTGCACTCAATGTTCATTAATTTTAATACATGTTCATGACTGTTGTCGCTCTCTAGTTGGTCGCTTCCTAGTCTTTTGCTAGCCTTCATTTGTACTAAGCGGGAATACTGCTTGTGCATCCAATCCCTTAAACCCCAAAGTTATTCCATATGAGTCCACCATACCTTCCTATATGCGGTATCTACTTGCCGTTCCAAGTAAATTTGTATGTGCCAAACTCTAAACCTTCAAATGAAATTCTGTTTTGTATGCTCGAATAGCTCATGTATCAACTAGGGTTGTCCGTATCTTCCATGTTAGGCGGGTTATTCTCAAGAGGAGTGGACTCCGCTCCTCACTCACGAGAAAATGGCTGGTCACCGGGATGCCCAGTCTCATGCTTTATGCAAATCAAATCAAAATAATTGCAAACAAAACTCCCCCGGGACTGTTGTTAGTTGGAGGCACTCGTTGTTTCGAGCAAGTCATGGATTGATGCTTGTTGGTGGAGGGGGAGTATAAACTTTACCATTCTGTTTGGGAACCGCCTATAATGTGTGTAGCATGGAAGATATCGCCATCTCTTGGTTGTTATGTTGACAATGAAAGTATGCCGCTCAAAATATTATTTATCTCTATTTCAAAATCGAGCTCTGGCACCCCTACAAATCCCTACTTCCCTCTGCGAAGGGCCTATATATTTACTTTTATGTTGAGTCATCACCCTCTTATTAAAAAGCACCAGCTGGAGAGCACCGCCGTCATTTGCATCCACTACTATTAATTTATATTGGGTATGACTATGACTGGATCTCTTTTACCATGAATTACAGTGTTTAGTCAGTCCTTGATTGTTAAAGGTGCTATGCATTTATGTTTTGCGATCTCAGAAAGGGCTAGCGAGATACCATCTTGTTATATCATATCATGATTGTTTTAAGAAAGTGTTGTCATCCGAGATTTATTATTATTGCTCGCTAGTTGATTATGCCATTGATATGAGTAAACATGGGACCTAAATGTTATTGTGAATATGGTTAGTTCATAATCTTTGCTGAAAACTTGAATGCTGGCTTTACATATTTACAACAACAAGAGCAAACAGAGTTTGTAAAAGTTTTTCTTTATCACTTTCAGTTTATCAAATGAATTGCTTGAGGACAAGCAAAGGTTTAAGCTTGGGGGAGTTGATACGTCTCTGTCGTATCTACTTTTCCAAACACTTTTGCCCTTGTTTTGGACTCTAACTTGCATGATTTGAATGGAACTAACCCGGACTGACGCTGTTTTCAGCAGAATTGCCATGGTGTTATTTATGTGCAGAAACAAAAGTTCTCGGAACGACCTGAAACTTCACGGAGATTATTTTTGGAAATAATAAAAAATACTGGCAAAAGAATCAAGGCCAGGGGCCTACACCCTTTCCACGAGGGTGGGGGGCGCGCCTGCTCCCCCTGGGCGCGCCCCCTGCCTTGTGGGCCCCCTGGAGCTCCACCGACCTCAACCCCAACTCTATATATTCACGTTTGGGGAGAAAAAATATAAGAGAATGATTCATCGCGTTTTACGATACGGAGCCGCCGCCAAGCCCTAAACTCTCTCGGGAGGGCTGATCTGGAGTCCGTCCGGGGCTCCGGAGAGGGGAATCCGTCGCCATCGTCATCATCAACCATCCTCCATCACCAATTTCATGATGCTCACCGACGTGCGTGAGTAATTCCATCGTAGGCTTGCTGGACGGTGATGGGTTGGATGAGATTTAACATGTAATCGAGTTAGTTTTGTTAGGGTTTGATCCCTAGTATCCACTATGTTCTGAGATTGATGTTGCTATGACTTTGCTATGCTTAATGCTTGTCACTAGGGCCCGAGTGCCATGATTTCAGATCTGAACCTATTATGTTTTCATGAATATATGTGAGTTCTTGATCCTATCTTGCAAGTCTATAGTCACCTACTATGTGTTATGATCCGGCAACCCCAAAGTGACAATAATCGGGACCACTCCCGGTGATGACCGTAGTTTGAGGAGTTCATGTATTCACTATGTGTTAATGCTTTGGTCCGGTACTATATTAAAAGGAGGCCGTAATATCCCTTAGTTTCCATTAGGACCCCGCTGCCACGGGAGGGTAGGACAAAAGATGTCATGCAAGTTCTTTTCCATAAGCACGTATGACTATATTCGGAATACATGCCTACATTACATTGATGAATTGGAGCTAGTTCTGTGTCACCCTATGTTATGACTGTTACATGATGAACCGCGTCCGGCATAATTCTCCATCACCGATCCAATGCCTACGAGCTTTTCACATATTGTTCTCTGCTTATTTACTTTTCCGTTGCTACTGTTACAATCACTACAAAACCCAAAAATATTACTTTGCTACTAAATATTTTGCTGCAGATACTAAGTTATCCAGGTGTGGTTGAATTGACAACTCAACTGCTAATACTTGAGAATATTCTTTGGCTCCCCTTGTGTCGAATCAATAAATTTGGGTTGAATACTCTACCCTCGAAAACTGTTGCGATCCCCTATACTTGTGGGTCATCAGCTGTATCAAGGAAGTGTCCACCAGCAAACAGTAATCCTGGGGCTAGTGATGACATAAGGGTCATTTGCTGGGATTTATGTCCTGGAAATCCGGCCCCTACAAGAAAGCCGAAAAACGACTGCCATGATGCTGCGAGAGCTGGTCAACCACTCGATGACTTATTGGAACCTGTCGTGATTCCCTGCGTATCACACGAAGGACCTTTTTTCTTCAGGTCATATATGTAACGCACCATATTGGAATAAGCCGTACACATACCAGGGGCTATATCGTAGTCCCCCCCTATAAAACTCCTATGGCTAAGTGAAAGTGTTAACGCCATATAGTCTGATTGCCTGGTTCGCCGCATTATCACCTCCTTCATGGACCAAGACGTTGGGTCAAGAGTGATCAAATGCTTTTCCGAACACCCCCGTACTTCCTATGAGGGGGCTGAAGCCGATGACTGGAAAACTTTCAGATTGTATAAAACGGCCGCACAGGAGGAACACAAGATTTCGAGCAAAACATAAAAATAGATTAACTATAAGTTTGTCTTTTACAATTCCCATACACCTCACTCGAATATTATGTCTTTCGAGCATTGACCCTCTATCAAGCGGGCGGCCTCTAAGACGTCTTCAAAATAATGTTCCGGTGCGTGATGTTCCTTGCCCTTGGGTGGACTCTTCGCCGCAATATCGATGGCCTTCATCTTCCCCCAGAATGTCTTGACACAGGCAAAGGCCATCCGTGCACCTTGAATGCACGCCGACCGCTTCACAGCGTTGATACGTGGCACCGCATCAACAAGCCACTGCACCAAGCCAAAGTAGCTATTCGGAACAGCCTCAGTCGGCCACAGCCAGATTATGACGTTCTTCATGGCAGCGCCGGATATCCTATGAAGCTCGGCCCATTAGGACATATGTTCATTCAGCAACAGAGGGCGCTTTGACGCACCAAATTGTGACCAGAAAAGCTTCTCTGTTGCATACCCCTCTCGTGCTTGGTAAAACTGCGCCGCATCAGAAGAACTCTTCGGCAAGTCTAAAAACTCGTCTGGAGAACTCCACACTTGGTTGAGCTGAGCATAGTTCGGATATCCGAACTTAGCCTGTAGCAAAAAGGGCTTACCGGCCGCAATCTCCTCAGCTTGCCGGATCTCCTCACGGGCTGCTCTGGATTCAGACCGCGCTTCTCTCGCCTCTCGTAAGGCCTTGTCAAGTTCAGCCATTTTGGCTTGATTCTCCTTCTCAAGAAATTCACAGCGGCCAGTAGCATTTTTTAGTTCGAGCGCCATCGTGGATATCTTCTCCTCGTCTTGGCGCCGAGCAGCTTGTTCGGCCTTTAACTCAACCGATGCCTTTTCGGGAGCCGCATTACTAAACCGGGCCTGTTCCTTGGCCCGGGCCAGCTCCGCCCGAAGAATCTCAATGGCGGCAGCACCATCTGCAGCCATGCATATCCCAGTATATAACTTTCAGCGTCATGCTTATATTACAAAAATGTATGTGAAAGGACTACTCTGAATACATACCTTGCGACTCATCAAGACGCATATTGATTAACGTAATGTCATCCCCTGCCACATCAAGCTTCCGCTGCAGCTCGGCAATATCCGTAGTCTGGGAAGTAGCCAGGGGGAAGCAGCCTGTGTTCCAATTAATAAGATTAGTCCTTGAGTATTTCTTCTTGATCCTCCATTCGCCTCCCATGGGAATCCAACCCGAGTCTCAGGGGCTACCACCTATACACAGGTGCATCTTTGCAAATAAAATATAGTTGAAAACATTACATCACAAACCTCTAAGCCTCTTAGCAGGCTCATGAAGGCTTCATTCAATCCGCTATTTGCGGACAGAACCTTCTCAGCCACCGTACCCATCAAGGTACGTTGTTCCCCCGAGACAGATGCTTTTCGCAGCATATCCCTCAACATATCCGACGCCGCCGGGTCTCCGGAAGCCGCTGTAGGAGCACAACCATCCTTTGAAGGAACTCGTCCACCCGTCTCTAGAATCATCGTTGGCTGAAAACCGGACAGTCCGGGGCCTTCATTATTGGCCCCGAATCCCGGACAACCGGAGGTCCACCTTCGGGTACTGCCTTTTTCATCCCCTGCACCGCTTGTTGATCAAGAAAAACCCTCCGAGATGACACTTCAGAGTCGTCCGCCTTATTGGGCGAGGAGGTCGGGGGAGGAGTCTCGCTTTCCATCATCTCTGGGAGGAGATCTCCCGAAGAAGAGGATTGCCCAGAAAAACTCTGTGCCGAACTGTAAAAATACACAGGCACGTTACATGTCTCTTCGGTAACAGGAAAGGAGCGGGATGCTATCAAAGCACCCCGGATTCACTTACGATTTGGTTGAGGGCTTGTCCTCACGACGGAGGTGTCCAACGGCGTCGCCTTCCAATCCCGAGCCGCTCGATGGTGGCATCTTGCCCCTCTTAGGAGACCGCCCCTCCCAACCTTCGGAGGCGGCCCTTTTCTTCCTGAATGGAGAAGGGATACTTGCTTCTCTTTCGCCTTTGTCTTCGGGCGAGGAAATGTCGATTTCCCCGGACTTAGTATCTAATTTACCTCCGGAACGAAGGTCACCCCGGGTCTTCTCACTCTCCACCTTGCCCTCCCATACCGGCGCCTGGAACGGTGCCGGTGCCAGCATCCTTGTTAACACGGGGCCGCTGAGTCTTCGGGAAGAGGGGTCGGACACCTAATCCGTTCTGCTTTCTTTATCCAGCCCTAGAAAAAGATGGTTTGCTCAGTGTCTTACCACAAGATATCTGATTATGAGGTGTTCAGCGGACGAGTACTTACCGTGGTATCCGGACAGTTACGGTCTAGGCCGGTATCTTCGGTGGTGCCTGGCCATTGTTATCGTTTCCCGAAAAACAATTTCCACATTCCTTCGTACGTAGTGCCGAAGAAGTGCTGAAGAGTTCGTGGCCCTTCTGGGTTAAACTCCCACATACGGAGAGGCCGTCGCTGGCACGGCAGGGTCCGACGGACTAGCATTACCTGAATAACGTTGACAAGATCGATATCCTTCTCAATAAGGCTTCGGATGCGACTTTGCAGAGTCCGCACCTCGTCAACTGATCCCCAGTCCAACCCCTTATTAATCCATGATGCAAGCTGAATTGGGGGGCTGGATCGAAACGCAGGCGCAGCTGCCCACTTGGAACCGCGGGGCTCGGTGATATAGAACCACTCCTGCTGCCATAAGTCGGAAGATTCTTTGAAAGATCCTTTTAGCCAAATAGCGTTGGTGAGCTTGCTCACTGAGGCACCACCGCACTCCGCCTGCTCCCCCTCCATCATTTGTGGTTTCACATTGAAGGTCTTGAGCCACAAGCCGAAGTGTGGAGGAGTTCGGAGGAAGGCTTCGCACGTGACGATAAACGCCGAGATAAGAAGAACAGAGTTCAGGGCGAGATCGTGAAAATCTAGCCCATAATAGAACATGAGCCCCCAGACGAAGGGATTAAGGGCGAACCCTAATCCTCAGAGGAAGTGGGAAATGAACACGACCCTCTCGCTGGATCTAGGGGTAGGGATAACCTGCCCCGCCGCAGGAAGCCGATGGAGGATTTCTGCGGTCAGATATCTTGCCGCCCGAAGCTTTGCGATATCCTCCTCTGTGACAGAAGAAGCCACCCACCGGACTTGACGGCTGGATCCAGACATGACTGAGGCTTGCAGAAGGTGAAAACTGGGTGTTGGAACTCGAGGTAGTAAGAGTCGAGGAAGAAGCAAGCGTGGAGAGGAAAGGCGGGTCTATGCCCCTTTATAAAGGCCGAGAATATCGAACGCCTCCTCCCGGGCCTTAAATTTTTCCTATTCCCAAGGAGTTGTAACCTAAGGACGGTTGGGTTAGCCACGTCTGTGTCGATAAAAGAATCCCTTAATAAGGGCACACGATCTCTGTTTGGATAAGACGTGCCAATGACAACCGTGTCTTGGAACATGGGGCCGCAGGCGAAACAACGGTTCGAAATAATGATCGGACTGACATGATGTCATGTTGTAAAAAGTTGCCAGAGGATTGGACTTATAAATTATTATGCCCTCTGTGGAAGTATATGCTGCTCGTGCTGCCGAGCCAAACTCGATCATCCGAAGACCATTGTAAAGTATCCGGAAGGAAGGGAACCCGCCTTGCAATGCCGAAGACAAATCTGCGCGCCGGACTCCTCGTCATTGAAGCCAGGTTCAGGGGCTAATGAGGGAGTCCTAGACTAAGGGGTCCTCGGGCGTTCGTCCTGTTAGCAATGGGCCGGACTGATGGGCCGTTAAGATACGAAGACCGAAGACTGCACCCGTGTCTGGATGGGACTCTCCTTGGCGTGGAAGGCAAGCTTGGCGACCGAATATACAGATTCCTTTCTTTATCCGACCTTGTGTAACCCTAGATCCTCCCGGTGTCTATAAAACCGGAGGACTTAGTCCGAAGGGAGATATACTCATTACAATAGTCATACAAGCTAGGCCTCTAGGGTTTAGCCATTACGATCTCGTGGTAGATCAACTCTTGTAATACTCATATTCATCAAGATCAATCAAGCAAGAAGTAGGGTATTACCTCCATATAGAGGGCCCGAACCTGGGTAAACATCGAGTCCCCTCTCTCATGTTACCATCGACCTTAGACGCACAGTTCGGGACCCCCTACCCGAGATCCGCCGGTTTTGACACCGACAGCGCCTACCCCCCTGGGCGCGCCCTCCACCCACGTGGGCCCCTCGTAGCTCCACCGACCTACTTCTTCCTCCTATATATACCTACGTACCCCGAAACCATCCAGGAGCACCACGAAAACCTAATTCCACCGCTGCAACCTTCTGTACCCGTGAGATCCCATCTTGGGGCCTTTTCCAGCGCTCTGCCGGAGGGGGCATCGATCACAGAGGGCTTCTACATCAACACCATAGCCTCTTCGATGATGTGTGAGTAGTTTCCCACAGACCTTCGGGTCCATAGTTATTAGCTAGATGGCTTCTTCTCTCTCTTTGGATCTCAATACAAAGTTCCCCTCGATCTTCTTGGAGATCTATTTGATGTAACTCTTTTTGCGGTGTGTTTGTCGAGATCCGATGAATTGTGGGTTTATGATCAAGATTATCTATGAACAATATTTGAATCTTCTCTGAATTCTTTTATGTATGATTGGTTATCTTTGCAAGTCTCTTTGAATTATCAGTTTGGTTTGGCCTACTAGATTGATCTTTCTTGCAATGGGAGAAGTGCTTAGCTTTGGGTTCAATCATGCGGTGCTCGATCCCATTGACAGTAGGGGAAACGACACGTATTGTATTGTTGCCATCGAGGATAAGAAGATGGGGTTTATATCAAATTGCATGAGTTTATCCCTCTACATCATGTCATCTTCCCTAATGCGTTACTCTGTTCTTATGAACTTAATACTCTAGAGGCATGCTGGATAGCGGTCGATGTGTGGAGTAATAGTAGTAGATGCAGGCAGGAGTCGGTCTACTTGTCACGAACGTGATGCCTATATACATGATCATGCCTAGATATTCTCATAATTATGCACTTTTCTATCAATTGCTCGACAGTAATTTGTTCACCCACCGTAATACTTATGCTATCTTGAGAGAAGCCACTAGTGAAACCTATGGCCCCGGGGTCTATTCTCCATCATATTAATCTCCCGTCAACAAGCTATTTCTGTCGCCGTTTATTTTGCTATCTTTACTTTTAATCTTTATCATAAAAATACCAAAAATATTATCTTATCATCTCTATCAGATCTCACTTTTGCAAGTGGTCGTGAAGGTATTGACAACCCCTTTATCGCGTTGGTTGCAAGGTTCTTATTTGTTTGTGTAGGTACGAGGGACTTGCGTGTGGCCTCCTACTGGATTGATACCTTGGTTCTCAAAAACTGAGGGAAATACTTACGCTACTTTGCTGCGTCACCCTTTCCTCTTCAAGGGAAAACCAACGCAGTGCTCAAGAGGTAGCAAGAAGGATTTCTGGCGCCGTTGCCGGGGAGTCTACGCACAAGTCAAGATATACCAAGTACCCATCACAAACTCTTATCCCTCGCATTACATTATTTGCCATTTTCCTCTCGTTTTCCTCTCCCCCACTTCACCCTTGCCGTTTTATTCGCCCTATCTTTCCGTTCGCCTATTTTTTCGCTTGCTTCTTGTTTGCTTGTGTGTTGGATTGCTTGCTTGTCACGATGGCTCAAGATAATACTAAATTGTGTGACTTTGTCAATACCAACAACAATGATTTTCTTAGCACTCCGATTGCTCCTCTTACCAATGCTAAATCTTGTGAAATTAATGCTGCCTTGCTGAATCTTGTCATGAAAGATCAATTCGCCGGCCTTCCTAGTGAAGATGCCGCTACCCATCTGAATAGCTTTGTTGATTTGTGTGATATGCAAAAGAAGAAAGATGTGGATAATGATATTGTTAAATTGAAGCTATTTCCTTTTTCGCTAAGAGATCGTGCTAAAACTTGTTTTCGTCTTTGCCTAAAAATAGTATTGATTCTTGGAATAAGTGCAAAGATGCTTTTATCTTTAAGTATTTTCCTCCTGCTAAGATCATCTCTCTTAGAAACGATATTATGAACTTTAAGCAACTTGATCATGAACATGTT
This sequence comes from Triticum aestivum, assembly GCF_018294505.1. NCBI lineage: Eukaryota > Viridiplantae > Streptophyta > Magnoliopsida > Poales > Poaceae > Triticum > Triticum aestivum. Next base: position 384,947,160 of record NC_057808.1, on the reverse strand, counting down.
GCACAAGCTTGGGAGAGAATGAAATTAATGATACATAATTGCCCTACACATGGTTTGAATTTATGGATGATTATACAAAAAAATTATGCCGGATTGAATTTTGCTTCTAGAAATCTGCTACCCCTTGAGCACTGCGTTGGTTTCCCTTGAAGAGGAAAGGGTGATGCAGAAAAGTAGCGTAAGTATGTCCCTCGGTTTTTTAGAACCAAGGTATCAATCCAGTAGGAGGCCACGCACGAGTCCCTCGCACCTACACAAACAAATAAATCCTCACAACCAACGCGATAAGGGGTTGTCAATCCCTACACGGTCACTTACGAGAGTGAGATTTGATAGATATGATAGGATAATATTTTTGGTATTTTTATGATACAGATGCAAAGTAAAGAAAGTAAAAAAACGGTGCCAGAAATAGCTTGTTGTCGGGAGATTAATATGATGGAAAATAGACCCGGGGGCCATAGGTTTCACTAGTGGCTTCTCTCAAGAGCATAAGTATTTACGGTGGGTGAACAAATTACTGTTGAGCAATTGACAGAATTGATCATAGTTATGAGAATATCTAGGTATGATCATGTATATAGGCATCACGTCCGAGACAAGTAGACCGACTCCTGCCTGCATCTACTACTATTACTCCACACATCGACCGCTATCCAGCATGCATCTAGAGTACTAAGTTCATAAGAAAAGAGTAATGCTTTAAGCAAGATGACATGATGTAGATGGATAAACTCATGCAATATGATATAAACCCCATCTTGTTATCCTCGATGGCAACAATACAATATGTGACTTGCTGCCCCTACTGTCACTGGGAAAGGACACCGCAAGATTGAACCCAAAGCTAAGCACTTCTCCCATTGCAAGAAAGATCAATCTAGTAGGCCAAACCAAACTGATAATTCGAAGAGACTTGCAAAGATAATCAATCATACACAAAAGAATTCAGAAGATTCAAATATTGTTCATAGATAAACTTGACCATAAACCCACAATTCATCGGTCTCAACAAACACACCGCAAAAGAAGATTACAGCGAATAGATCTCCACAAGAGAGGGGGAGAACATTGTATTGAGATCCAAAAAGAGAGAAGAAGCCATCTAGCTAATAACTATGGACCCGAAGGTCTAAGGTAAACTACTCACACTTCATCGGAGAGGCTATGGTGTTGATGTAGAAGCCCTCCGTGATCGATGCCCCCTCCGGCGGAGCTCCGGAACAGGCCCCAAGATGGGATCTCATGGGTACAGAAGGTTGCGGCGGTGGAATTAGGTTTTTGGCTCCGTATCTGGTAGTTTGGGGGTACGTAGGTATATATAGGAGGAAGAAGTATATCGGTGGAGCAACGTGGGGCCCACGAGGGTGGAGGGCGCGCCTAGGGGGTAGGCGCGCCCCCTACATCGTGGCTTCTTGGTTGATGTCTTGACGTAGGGTCCAAGTCCTCTGGATCACGTTCGTTCCGAAAATCACGTTCCCGAAGGTTTCATTCCGTTTGGACTCCGTTTGATATTCTTTTTATGTGAAACTCTGAAATAGGCAAAAAAAACAGCAATTCTGGGCTGGGCCTCCGGTTAATAGGTTAGTCCCAAAAATAATATAAAAGTGTATAATAAAGCCTAATAATGTCCAAAACAGAAGATAATATAGCATGGAGCAATCAAAAATTATAGATACGTTGGAGACGTATCAAGCATCCCCAAGCTTAATTCATGCTCGTCCTCGAGTAGGTAAATGATAAAAACAGAATTTTTGATGTGGAATGCTACTAGGCATAATTTCAATGTAATTCTTCTTAATTGTGGTATGAATATTCAGATCCGAAAGATTCAAGATAAAAGTTCAATATTGACATAAAAATAATAATACTTCAAGCATACTAACTAAGCAATTATGTTCTCTCAAAATAACATGGCCAAAGAAAGTTCATCCCTACAAAATCATATAGTTTAGTCATGCTCCATTTTCGTCACACAAGAATGCTCTCATCATGCACAACCCCGATGACAAGCCAAGCAATTGTTTCATACTTTAGTAATCTCAAACTTTTTCAACCTTCACGCAATACATGAGCGTGAGCCATGGATATAGCACTATGGGTGGAATAGAATATAATGATGGGGGTTATGTGGAGAAGACAAAAAGGGAGAAAGTCTCACATCAACGAGGCTAATCAATGAGCTATGGAGATGCCCATCGATTGATGTTAATGCAAGGAGTAGGGATTGCCATGCAACGGATGCACTAGAGCTATAAATGTATGAAAGCTCAACAAAAGAAACTAAGTGGGTGTGCATCCAACTTGCTTGCTCATGAAGACCTAGGGCACTTGAGGAAGCCCATTGTTGGAATATACAAGCCAAGTTCTATAATGAAAAATTCCCACTAGTATATGCAAGTGACAAAACAAGAGACTCTCTATCATGAAGATTATGGTGCTACTTTGAAGCACAAGTGTGGAAAAAGGATAGTAGCATTGTCCCTTCTCTCTTTTTCTCTCTTTTTTTGGGCCTTCTTTTTTTTTATGGCCTTTCTCTCTCTTTTTTTATTCCTCACTTGGGACAATGCTCTAGAAAATGATGATCATCACACTTCTATTTATTTACAACTCAATGATTACAACTCAATACTAGAACAAAGTATGACTCTATATGAATGCCTCCGGCGGTGTACCGGGATATGCAATGAACCAAGAGTGACATGTATGAAAGAATTATGAATGGTGGCTTTGCCACAAATACTATGTCAACTACATGATCATGCAAAGCAATATGACAATGATAAACGTGTCATGATAAATGAAACGGTGGAAAGTTGCATGGCAATATATCTCGGAATGGCTATGGAAATGCCATAATAGGTAGGTATGGTGGCTGTTTTGAGGAAGATATAAGGAGGTTTATGTGTGAAAGAGCGTATCATATCACGGGGTTTGGATGCACCGGCGAAGTTTGCACCAACTCTCAATGTGAGAAAGGGCAATGCACGGTACCGAAGAGGCTAGCAATGATGGAAAGGTGAGAGTGCGTATAATCCATGGACTCAACATTAGTCATAAAGAACTCACATACTTATTGCAAAAATCTACAAGTCATCAAAAACCAAGCACTACGTGCATGCTCCTAGGGGGATATATTGGTAGGAAAAGACCATCGCTCGTCCCCGACCACCACTCATAAGGAGGACAATCAAAGAACACCTCATATTTCAAATTTGTTACATAACGTTTACCATACGTGCATGCTACGGGACTTGCAAACTTCAACACAAGTATTTCTCAAATTCACAACTACTCAACTAGCACAACTTTAATATCACTACCTCCATATCTCAAAACAATCATCAAGCATCAAACTTCTCTTAGTATTCAATACACTCATAAGAAAGTTTTTACTAGTCTTGAATACCTAGCATATTAGGATTATTTAAGAAAATTACCATGCTATTTAAGACTCTCAAAATAATCTAAGTTAAGCATGAGAGATCAATAGTTTCTATAAAACAAAAGTTACCACCGTGCTCTAAAATATATAAGTGAAGTAGTAGAGCAAAAACTATATAACTCAAAAGATATAAGTGAAGCACATAGAGTATTCTAATAATTTCCGAATCAAGTGTGTCTCTCTCAAAAGGTGTGTACAGCAAGGATGATTGTGGTAAACTAAAAAGCAAAGACTCAAATCATACAAGACGCTCCAAGCAAAACACATATCATGTGGTGAATAAAAATATAGCTCCAAGTAAAGTTACTGATGGAAGTAGACGAAAGAGGGGATGCCTTCCGGGGCATCCCCAAGCTTTGGCTTTTAGGTGTCCTTAGATTATCTTGGGGGTGACATGGGCATCCCCAAGCTTAGGCTCTTGCCACTCCTTGTTCCATAATCCATCAAATCTTTCACCCAAAACTTGAAAACTTCACAACACAAAACTTAACAGAAAATCTAGTGAGCTCCGTTAGCGAAAGAAAACAAAAGACCACCTCAAGGTACTGTAATTAACTCATTATTTATTTATATTGGTGTTAAACCTACTGTATTCCAACTTCTCTATGGTTTATAAGCTATTTTACTAGCCATAGAATCATCAAAATAAGCAAACAACACACGAAAAACAGAATCTGTCAAAAACAGAACAGTCTATAGTAATCTGTAACTAACGCAAACTTCTGGAACTCCAAAAATTCAGCCAAAATAGGAAGACCTAGAAAATTTGTTTATTGATCAGCAGAATTGGAATCAATATTTTATCACGTTCTGGTGATTTTTAACAATTATTTTCGTGAACAGAAAGTTTCTGGAATTTTCTGCAAGATCAAATAACTGTCATCCAAGAAGATCCTATAGGTTAAACTTGGCACAAACACTAATTAAAACATAAAAACACATCTAACCAGAGGCTAGATCAAAGATTTATTCCTAAACAGAAGCAAAAATCAAAAAACTAAAAATAAAAATTGGGTTGCCTCCCAACAAGCGCTATCGTTTAACGCCCCTAGCTAGGCATAAAAGCAAGGATAGATCTAGGTATTGCCATCTTTGGTAGGCAATCCATAAGTGGCTCTCATGATAGATTCATATGGTAATTTTATTTTATTTCTAGGGAAGTGTTCCATGCCTTTCTTTAATGGAAATTGGAATCTAATATTCCCTTCCTTCATATCAATAATTGCACCAATCGTTCTAAGGAAAGGTCTACCAAGAATAATAGGACATGAAGGATTGCAATCTATGTCAAGAACAATAAAATCTACGGGCACATAGTTCCTATTTGCAACAATAAGAACATCATTAATTCTTCCCATAGGTTTCTTAATAGTGGAATCTGCAAGGTGCAAATTTAGAGAGCAATCATCAAAATCACGGAAACCTAGCAAATCACACAAAGTCTTTGGAATCGTGGAAACACTAGCACCCAAATCACACAAAGCATAGCATTCATGATCTTTAATTTTAATTTTAATAATAGGTTCCCACTCATCATAGAGTTTTCTAGGGATAGAAACTTCCAACTCAAGTTTTTCTTCATAAGACTGCATCAAAGCATCAACGATATGTTTGGTAAAAGCTTTATTTTGACTATAAGCATGAGGAGAATTTAGCACGGATTGCAACAAGGAAATACAATCAATCAAAGAGCAATTATCATAATTAAATTCCTCGAAATCCAAAATAGTGGGTTCATTAATATCTAGAGTTTTGTTTTCGATCCCACTTTTATCAATTTTAGCATCAAGATCTAAAAACTCCGAATTTCTAGAACGCCTTCTAGGTAAAGGTGGATCATAGTCAGTCTCATCATTATCAAGATTCATATTGCAAAACAAAGATTTAATAGGGGACACATCAATAACTTTTAGATCTTCATCTTTATTTTCATAGGAATTAGAAGAACACGCTTTCATAAAGCAATCTTTCTTAGCACACATTCTAGCGGTTCTTTCTTTGCACTCATCAATGGAAATTCTCATGGCTTTGAGAGACTCATTGATATCATGCTTAGGAGGAATAGATCTAAGTTTCAAAGAATCAACATCAAGAGAAATTATATCAACATTCCTAGCCAATTCATCAACTTTAAGCAATTTTTCTTCAAGCAAAGCATTGAAATTCTTTTGCGAATTCATAAATTCTTTAACACTAGTCTCAAATTCAGAGGGCAACTTATTAAAATTTCCATAAGAATTGTTGTAGGAATTACCATAATTATTAGAGGAATTACTAGGATAAGGCCTCGGATTAAAGTTTCCTCTATACGCGTTGTTACCAAAATTATTCCTACCAACAAAATTCACGTCCATAGATTCATTATTATTCTCAATCAAAGTAGACAAAGGCATATAATTAGGATCAGAAGAAACACTTTTAATAGCAAATAATTTCATAAGTTCATCCATCTTTCCACTCAAAACATTAATTTCTTCTATCGCATGCACTTTTTTATTAGTAGATCTTTCAGTGTGCCATTGAGAATAATTAACCATAATATTATCTAGGAATTTAGTAGCTTCTCCTAAAGTGATTTCCATAAAAGTGCCTCCCGCGGCCGAATCTAAAAGATTTCTACAAGCAAAATTCAATCCGACATAAAAAATTTGTATGATCATCCATAAATTCAAACCATGAGTAGGGAAATTACGTATCATTAATTTCATCCTCTCGCAAGCTTGTGCAACGTGTTCATGATCAAATTGCTTAAAATTCATAATATCGTTTCTAAGAGAGCTGATCTTAGCGGGAGGAAAATACTTAGAGATAAAAGCATCTTTGCACTTATTCCAAGAATCAATACTATTTTTAGGAAAAGACGAAAACCAAACTTTAGCACGATCTTTAAGCGAAAAAGGAAATAGCTTCAATTTAACAATATCATTGTCTACATCTTTCTTCTTTTGCATCTCACACAAATCAACGAAGCTATTTAGATGGGTAGCGGCATCTTCACTAGGAAGGCCGGCAAATTGATCTTTCATGACAAGATTCAATAAAGCGGTATTGATTTCGCAAGATTCAGTATCGGTAAGAGGAGCAATCGGAGTGCTAAGGAAATCATTGTTGTTGGTATTGGTGAAGTCACACAATTTAGTATTATCTTGATCCATCGTGACAAGCAAGCAATCCAACACACGAGCAAACGAAAAGCAAGCGAACAAAAGGCGAACGAAAAAGAGAGGGCGAATAAAATGGCAAGGTGAAGTGGGGGAGAGGAAAACGAGAGGCAAATGGCAAATAATGTAATGCGGGAGATAAGGGTTTGTGATGGGTACTTGGTATGTTGAATTTTGCGTAGACTCCCCGGCAACGGTGCCAGAAATCCTTCCTGCTACCTCTTGAGCACTGCGTTGGTTTTCCCTTGAAGAGGAAAGGGTGATGCAGCAAAGTAGCGTAAGTATTTCCCTCAGTTTTTGAGAACCAAGGTATCAATCCAGTAGGAGGCCACGCACGAGTCCCTCGCACCTACACAAACAAATAAATCCTCGCAACCAACGCGATAACGGGTTGTCAATCCCTACACGGTCACTTACGAGAGTGAGATCTGATAGATATGATAGGATAATATTTTTGGTATTTTTATGATAAAGATGCAAAGTAAAGAAAGTAAAAAAAACGGCGCCAGAAATAGCTTGTTGTCGGGAGATTAATATGATGGAAAATAGACCCGGGGGCCATAGGTTTCACTAGTGGCTTCTGTCAAGAGCATAAGTATTTACGGTGGGTGAACAAATTACTGTTGAGCAATTGACAGAATTGAGCATAGTTATGAGAATATCTAGGTATGATCATGTATATAAGCATCACGTCCGAGACAAGTAGACCGACTCCTGCCTACATCTACTACTATTACTCCACACATCGACCGCTATCCAGCATGCATCTAGAGTATTAAGTTCATAAGAACAAAGTAACGCTTTAAGCAAGATGACATGATGTAGATGGATAAACTCGTGCAATATGATATAAACCCCATCTTGTTATCCTTGATGGCAACACTACAATACGTGCCTTGCTGCCCCTACTGTCACTGGGAAAGGACACCGCAAGATTGAACACAAAGCTAAGCACTTCTCCCATTGCAAGAAAGATCAATCTAGTAGGCCAAACCAAACTGATAATTCGAAGACACCTGCAAAGATAACCAATCATACATAAAAGAATTCAAAAGATTCAAATATTGTTCATAGATAAACTTGATCATAAACCCACAATTCATCGGTCTCAACAAACACACCGCAAAAGAAGATTACATCGAGTAGATCTCCACAAGAGAGGGGGAGAACATTGTATTGAGATCCAAAAAGAGAGAAGAAGCCATCTAGCTAATAACTATGGACCCGAAGGTCTGAGGTAAACTACTCGCACTTCATCGGAGAGGCTATGGTGTTGATGTAGAAGCCCTCTGTGATCGATGGCCCCCTCTGGCGGAGCTCCGGAACAGGCCTCAAGATGGGATCTCACGGGTACAGAAGGTTGCGGCGGTGGAATTAGGTTTTTGGCTCCGTATCTGGTAGTTTGGGGGTACGTAGGTATATATAGGAGGAAGAAGTACATCGGTGGAGCAACGTGGGGCCCACGAGGGTGGAGGGCGCGCCTAGGGGGGTAGGCGCGCCCCCTACCTCGTGGCTTCCTGGTTGATGTCTTGACATAGGGTCCAAGTCCTCTGGATCACGTTCGTTCCGAAAATCATGTTCCCGAAGGTTTCATTCCGTTTGGACTCCGTTTGATATTCTTTTTCTGTGAAACTCTGAAATAGGCAAAAAAAACAGCATTTCTGGGCTGGGCCTCTGGTTAATAGGTTAGTCCCAAAATAATATAAAAGTGTATAATAAAGCCCAATAATGTCCAAAACAGAAGATAATATAGCATGGAGCAATCAAAAATTATAGATACGTTGGAGACGTATCAAAATCTTTTAGATTCGGCCGCGGGAGGTGCTTTTATGGAAATCACTTTAGGAGAATCTACTAAACTCCTAGATAATATTATGGTTAATTCTCAATGGCACACTGAAAGATCTACTAGTAAAAAGGTGCATGCAATTGAAGAGATCAATGTTTTGAGTGGAAAGATGGATGAACTTATGAAATTGTTTGCTAATAAGAGTGTTTCTTCTGATCCCAATGATATGCCTTTGTCTACCTTGATTGAGAATAATAATGAATCTATGGACGTGAATTTTGTTGGTAGGAACAATTTTGGCAACAACGCTTATAGAGGAAACTTTAATCCTAGGTCGTATCCTAGTAGTTCCTCTAATAATTATGGTAATTCCTACAACAACTCTTATGGAAATTTTAATAAGATGCCCTCTGATTTTGAGACTAGTGTTAAAGAGTTTATGATTTCTCAAAAGAATTTCAATGCTTTGCTTGAAGAAAAATTGCCTAAGATTGATGAGTTGGCTAGGAACGTTGATAGAATTTCTCTTGATGTTGATTCTTTGAAACTTAGATCTATTCCACCTAAGCATGATATCAATGAGTCTCTCAAAGCCATGAGAATTTCCATTGATGTGCAAAAAAAGAACCGCTAGGTTGCGTGCTAAAAAAGATTGCTTTATGAAAGCGTGTTCTTCTACTTTTCATGATAATGAGGATGAAGATCTAAAAGTGATTGATGTGTCCCCTATTAAATCTTTGTTTTGCAATATGAATCTTGATAATGATGGACTGGAGATGAGTCAACTTTAGTTAAAAGGCGTCCCAATGATTCGGAGTTTTTAGATCTTGATGCAAAATTTGGTAAAAGTGGGATTGAAGAGGTCAAAACTTTAGATAGCAATGAACCCACTATCTTGGATTTCAAGGAATTTAATTATGATAATTGTTCTTTAATAGATTGTATTTCCTTGTTGCAATCCGTGCTAAATTCTCCGCATGCTTATAGTCAAAATAAAGCTTTTACCAAACATATCGTTGATGCTTTAATGCAATCTTATGAAGAAAAGCTTGAATTGGAAGTTTCTATCCCTCGAAAACTTTATGATGAGTGGGAACCTACTATTAAAATTAAAATTAAATATCATGAATGCTATGCTTTGTGTGATTTGGGTGCTAGTGTTTCCACGATCCCAAAAAATTTGTGTGATTTGCTAGGTTTCCGTGAATTTGATGATTGTTCCTTAAACTTGAACCTTGCGGATTCCACCATTAAGAAAGCTATGGGAAGAATTAATGATGTTCTTATTTTTGAAAATAGGAATTATGTGCCCGTAGATTTCATTGTTCTTGATATAGATTGCAATCCTTCATGTCCTATTATTCTTGGTAGACCTTTCCTTAGAACGATTGGTGCAATTATTGATATGAAGGAAGGAAATATTAGATTCCAATTTTCGTTAAGGAAAGGTACGGAACACTTTCCTAGAAAGAAAATTAAATTACCTTATGAATTTATTATGAGAGCCACTTATGGATTGCCTACCAAAGATGGCAATACCTAGATCTATCCTTGCCTTTATGCCTAGCTAGGGGCGTTAAACGATAGCGCTTGTTGGGAGGCAACCCAATTTTATTTTATTTTTTGCTTTTGGTTCTGTTTAGGAATAAATAATCCATCTAGCTTCTGTTTAGATGTGGTTTTGTGTTTTAATTAGTGTTTGTGCCAAGTAGAACCTTTGGGAAGACTTGGGGAAAGTCTTTGCGATCTTGCTGTAGAAAAATAGAACCTTTAGCGCTCACGAGATTAGCTACAACTTTTTACTGGAGAGTGATATTTAGTTGATTCTTTTTGAAGATGATTAATAGATTAATTACTCACGTCCAGAAATTTATTTTAGAATTTTTGGAGTTCCATAAGTTTGCGTTAGTTACAGACTACTACAAACTGTTCTGTTTTTGACAGATTCTGTTTTTCGCGTGTTGTTTGCTTATTTTGATGAATCTATGGCTAGTAATGGAGCTTATGAACCATATAAAAGTTGGAATACAGTAGGTTTAACACCAATATAAATAAATAATGAGTTCATTTCAGTACCTTGAAGTGGTGTTTTGTTTTCCTTCGCTAACGGAGCTCACGAGATTTTCTGTTAAGTTTTGTGTTGTGAAGTTTTCAAGTTTTGGATAAAGATTTGATGGATTATGGAACAAGGAGTGGCAAGAGCCTAAGCTTGGGGATGACCAAGGCACTCCAAGGTAAAATCTAAGGACAACCCAAAAATCCTAAGCTTGGGGATGCCCCGGAAGGCATCCCCTCTTTTGTCTTCGTCCATTGGTAACTTTACTTGGAGCTATATTTTTATTCACCACATGATATGTGTTTTGCTTGGAGCATCTTGTATGATTTGAATCTTTGCTTTTTAGTTCACCACAATCATCCTTGCTGTACACACCTTTTGAGAGAGACACACATTTTTCGGAATTTATTAGAATACTCAATGTGCTTCACTTATATCTTTTGAGCTAAACAATTTTGCTCTAGTGCTTCACTTATATCTTTTAGAGCACGGTGGTGGTTATATTTTATAGAAATTATTGATCTCTCATGCTTCACTTATATTATTTTGAGAGTCCTTTAGAACAGCATGGTAATTTGCTTTGGTTATAAAATTAGTCCTAATATGATAGGCATCCAAGATAAAAACTATAAAGTGCATTGAATACTAAGAGAAGTTTGATACTTGATAATTGTTTTGAGATATGAAGATGGTGATATTAGAGTCATGATAGTTGAGTAGTTGTGAATTTGAGAAATACTTGTTCTAAAGTTTGTGATTCCCGTAGCATGCACGTATGGTGAACCGTTATGTGATGAAGTCGGAGCATGATTTATTTATTGATTGTCTTACTTATGAGTGGCGGTCGGGGACGAGCGATGGTCTTTTCCTACCAATCCATCCCCCTAGGAGCATGCGCGTAGTACTTCGTTTTGATAACTAATAGATTTTTGCAATAAGTATGTGAGTTCTTTATGACTAATGTTGAGTCCATGGATTATACGCACTCTCACCCTTCCACCATTGCTAGCCTCTCTAATACCGTGCACCTTTCGCCAGTATCATATACCCACCATATACCTTCCTCAAAACAGCCACCATACCTACCTATTATGGCATTTCCATAGCCATTCCGATATATATTGCCATGCAACTTACCACCATTTCATTTATTATGACACGCTTCATCATTGTCATATTGCTTTGCATGATCATGTAGTTGACATCGTATTTGTGGCAAAACCACCTTCATAATTCTTTCATACATGTCACTCTTGATTCATTTCATATCCCGGTACACCGCCGGAGGCATTCACATAGAGTCATATTATGTTCTAAGTATCGAGTTGTAAGTAAATGAAAGTGTGATGATCATTATTAGAGCATTGTCCCATGTGAGGAAAGGATGATCGAGACTATGATGCCCCCATAAGTCGGGATGAGACTCAGGACGAAGAAAAAAAAGAGGCCAAAAAAAAGAGAAGGCCCAAATAAAAAATGAGAGAAAAAGAGAGAAGGGACAATGTTACTATCCTTTTTCCACACTTGTGCTTCAAAGTAGCACCATGATCTTCATGATAGAAAGTCTCCTATGTCGTCACTTTCATATACTAGTGGGAATTTTACATTATAGAACTTGGCTTGTATATTCCAATGATGGGCTTTCTCAAAATGCCCTAGGTCTTCGTGAGCAAGCGAGTTGGATGCACACCCACTTAGTTTCTTTTGTTGAGCTTTCATACACTTATAGCTCTAGTGCATCCGTTGCATGGCAATCCCTACTCACTCACATTGATATCTATTGATGGGCATCTCCATAGCCCGTTGATATGCCTAGTTGATGTGAGACTATCTTCTCCTTTTTGTCTTCTCCACAACCACCATTCTATTCCACCTATAGTGCTGTGTCCATGGCTCACGCTCATATATTGCGTGAAGATTGAAAAAATTTGAGACCATCAAAAGTATGAAACAATTGCTTGGCTTTTCATCGGGGTTGTGCATGATTTAAATACTTTGTGTGGTGAAGATAGAGCATAGCCAGACTATATGATTTTGTAGGGATAACTTTCTTTGGCCATGTTATTTTGAGAAGACATGATTGCTTTGTTAGTATGCTTCAAGTATTATTATTTTCATGCCAATATTAAACTTTTATCTTGATTCTTCCGGATCTGAACATTCATGCCACAATAAAGAGAAATACATTGAAGAATATGCTAAGTAGCATTCCACATCAAAAATTCTGTTTTTATCATTTACCTACTCGAGGATGAGCAGGAATTAAGCTTGGGGATGCTTGATACGTCTCCAACGTATCTATAATTTTTGATTTCTCCATGCTATTATATATTCTTTTTTGGATGTTTAATGGGCTTATTTATACACTTTTATATTATTTTTGGGACTAACCTATTAACCCAAGCCCCAGTGCAAATTATTGTTTTTCCCTATTTTAGTGTTTCACAAAAAAGGAATATCAAACGCAGTCCAAACGGAATGAAACCTTCGGGAGAGTTATTTTTGGAACAAACGTGATCCAGAGGACTTGGAGTAGACGTCAAGAAATCACCGAGGAGGCCACGAGGCAGGGGGCGCGCCTACCCCCCTGGGCGCGCCCTCCACCCTCGTGGGCCCCTCGTAGCTCCATCGACCTAGTTCTTCCTCCTATATATACCTACGTACCCCGAAACCATCCAGGAGCACCACGAAAACCTAATTCCACCGCCGCAACCTTCTGTACCCGTGAGATCCCATCTTGGGGCCTTTTCCGGCGCTCTGCCGGAGGGGGCATCGATCATGGAGGGCTTCTACATCAACACCTTAGCCTCTCCAATGATGTGTGAGTAGTTTACCACAGACCTTTGGGTCCATAGTTATTAGCTAGATGGCTTCTTCTCTCTCTTTGGATCTCAATACAAAGTTCTCCTCAATCTTCTTGGAGATCTATTTGATGTAATTCTTTTTGCGGTGTGTTTGTCGAGATCCGATGAATTATCGGTTTATGATCAAGATTATCTATGAACAATATTTGAATCTTCTCCAAATTCTTTTATGTATGATTGGTTATCTTTGCAAGTCTCTTCGAATTATCAGTTTGGTTTGGCCTACTAGATTGATCTTTCTTGCAATGGGAGAAGTGCTTAGCTTTGGGTTCAATCATGCGGTGCTCGATCCCAGTGACTGTAGGGGAAACGACACGTATTGTATTGTTGCCATCGGGGATAAAAAGATGGGGTTTATATCATATTGCACGAGTTTATCCCTCTACATCATGTCATCTTACCTAATGCGTTACTCTGTTCTTATGAACTTAATACTCTAGATGCATGCTGGATAGCGGTCGATGTGTGGAGTAATAGTAGTAGATGCAGGCAGGAGTTGGCCTACTTGTCACGGACGTGATGCCTATATACATGATCATGCCTAGATATTCTCATAATTATGCACTTTTCTATCAATTGCTCGACAGTAATTTGTTCACCCACCGTAATACTTATGCTATCTTGAGAGAAGCCACTAGTGAAACCTATGGCCCCCGGGTCTATTCTCCATCATATTAATCTCCCGTCAACAAGCTATTTCTGTCGCCGTTTATTTTGCTATCTTTACTTTTAATCTTTATCATAAAAATACCAAAAATATTATCTTATCATCTCTATCAGATCTCACTTTTGCAAGTGGCCGTGAAGGGATTGACAACCCCTTTATCGCGTTGGTTGCAAGGTTCTTATTTGTTTGTGTAGGTACGAGGGACTTGCGTGTGGCCTCCTACTAGATTGATACCTTGGTTATCAAAAACTGAGGGAAATACTTACGCTACTTTGCTGCATCACCCTTTCCTCTTCAAGGGAAAACCAACACAGTGCTCAAGAGGTAGCAAGAGGTGGTGTCTGGTTCCCACGAGATAGTTCCGCTAGTTCGTGCGCGCGAAGAGGCACAAGCCGCCCTGGCCGAGGCGGCAGCGAGATGCCTTGCTGCGAATTCGTTGACCACGAGCCCTGGGGCAGTTGGTGATCTCTAGGCCCGATGGGGAGGCAGAGGCGAGGGAAGCATCTGCTCTCCCCTCTTCCAGCCGAGGCCCGGCTCGGAAGAGTGTGCCCAAGGCGGTAAGCTCGCGAGGAGTTCGCCTTCGAAACAGGATTATCTAATGAGGTATTTATTCTAGAACATCCGAGGCTGCGAGCACGTAGGGCGTCGCACGCAACTCAGGGAATACATGGCCAAGGAGCGCATCGACATTGTTGCTCTTCAAGAGACCATCAAGACGGACTTTTCCTTTCGTGATTTAATTGCGCTAGATCCGTTGCAGGGTTTTGAGTGGCGATGGGTGCCTCCCTCTGGTCATTCATCATGGGTTGTAAGAGTGATGTGTGTGATGTAATTCTGTGGGAGCTGGGTGTGTTTTCTATCGCGACTAAGATTCGACATCGCACTTCGGGGTTGATTTGGGTAGTTATGTGCGTTTACGGCCTGCGGATCACTCGAGATTGGCGGCCTTCCTGGCCGAGATTACTGCCTTGGTAGGGGCCAAGCGTGCAGCAAACCTCCCGGTCATCGTGGGGTAGATTTTAACTTGATCCGCTCGGGCGCGGACAAGAACAACGGCAACGTGGACTGGTCAAGGGTGACTATGTTCAATAATGCGATTGTGGCGGCTTCTTTAAGAGAGGTTGCGCGGGAAGCGCTTTTCCCATGGTGTTCGCTGGTGGCAGAGACCGGGATTGGCTCTGACCACATCCCGCTTATCTTCTCCTCAGGGGAGGATGAGATTCGACGCAGTAGTAGGTTTTATTTCGAAACCGCTTGGTTTGAAGCAGAGGGCTTTGAGGGCATGATACGTGAGCGGTGGGCTAGTATTATGGCCCAAATGGGCCCCCAAAGGGGACCGGCTGAGTTTTGGACTGCGGCGGCGGCTAAGTTGTGTGCGTTCCTCAGGGGATGGGGAGATAACCATGGTAGTGACTCCAAAAAGGAGCGCGCCAGGCTTACAGAGGAGATTGCGTCGCTAGACTTAGCGGCGGACGTGAGATCTTTCTCTGAGCAGGAATGGGCGCATAGGTATGCTCTAGAAGACCAAGTTATTAGTATCTTGAGAGCAGAAGAGGAGTACTGGCGACGCAGGGGCGGAGTTAAATGGGTGACTAAAGGGGATGCAAACACGGGATACTTCCACGCGTTTGCTAACGGGAGAAAACGCAAGAGTTCTATCCTGCGTCTTAACCACGATGATAGGATTTTGGTCACTCAGGCGGAGATTAGCAGCCATATTTATGATTTCTTCATCGGTCTATTGGGGACGGCCGAGGAGAAAAAACTTAGCCTTCGGGAGGATCTGTGGGATCCTTCTGAAAGGGTGAATCCGGACGAAAATGCAGGTTTGGCCCTCTCCTTCCTCCCGGAGGAAATTGACAGGGCGTTAGCTTCCATGAAAACGGGCACTGCACCTGGGCCTGACGGGTGGCCGATGGAGTTCTTTAAGCGTTTTTGGCCGTGCTTTAAGCATGTTTTCCACGCAATAGTCAATGGCTTCGCGCTGGGTCAAGTGAACCTAGCGTGACTAAATTACGGGGTGATTAGCCTTATCCCCAAAGTAAAGGGCGCTGATAACATCAAGTTGTTTAGGTCGATTACGCTCATCAATGTCCCGTTCAAGTTATGTGCCAAAGCATATGCCTCGAGGCTTGCTCTTATTGCTCAAAGGGTGATAAGTAGGAGCCAGACTGGGTTCCTCAAAGGGAGAAATATTTTGGAGGGCCCGATTGCGTTGGCGGAAATTGTGCATGAGCTAAAATGTACAAAAGGGAAAGGGGTTTTGCTCAAGCTTGATTTCAAGAAGGCCTATGACCGCGTGAATTGGGAGTTCGTGCGGGAGGTGTTGCTCAAGAAGGGCTCCGACGCTGGTTTCGTCCACAGAATTATGCACCTAGTTAGCTACGGTCAAATGGCGGTCATGATCAACGGGGAGATGGGCAAGTTCTTCCGTAACAAACGGGGTCTCCGACAAGGAGACCCCAGTTCCCCGCTGATCTTTAACTTTGTGGCGGATGCGCTTGCTGCGATGGTGTCTAGGGCGCGACGGGCGGGACATGTGAAAGGCCTTGTGCCTCATCTCATCCCAGGGGGGTGACGCATTTGCAACACGCCGACGACACGATGCTATTGTTCCAGCCGGACGAGCACAGCATCGCCTCAATCAAACTGCTTCTGCTAGCCTTTGAGATTTTATCGGGGCTTAAGATAAACTTCCTCAAGAGTGAAGTTATCACGATGGGAATGGAGCAGCACGAGGGTGTGCGGATTGCCAATTTACTTAATTGTAAGCTAGGGAGCTTACCAATTAAGTATCTTGGACTGCCGATCTCTCATAAGAAACTTGCCATTTCTGAATGGGAGCCGCTATATGGTAAAGTGGCTAATAGGGTTAGCCCGCGGAGAGGGAGATTCATGTCTTCGGCAGCTAGATTGATTCTGGTCAATTCGAGTTTTTCATCCCTCCCACTTTTCATCATGGGTATGTTTCTACTGGTTGATGGGGTGCACGGGAAACTCGACACCCCTTGCTCTAAATTCTTTTGGGAAGGGGCTGGAGCGAAAAAGAAGTACCATCAGTTAAAATGGGCTGCGGTGTGCCGACCTAAGAAATTGGGAGGTTTGGGGATTACTAACTCCAAGCTCATGAATGTAGCCTTGCTTACCAAATGGTGCTGGAAGTTAGCCTCTAACGAGTCGGGTCTATGGGCGGACCTGCTTCGTGCTAAATATTTCCCAGATGGGAATGTGTTTAAGGCCAAGACCTCGGGTTCACCGTTCTGGAATGGGATTCAGGCAGTTAGACCGGCTTTTACGCTTGGTGCGAGGTATGACGTGAGAAATGGCATGTCCACGCGGTTCTGGCTTGACACGTGGATGGGTGGCAGGCCTCTCTGGCAGGAATTCCCGCAGCTATACAACGTGGCCTCGGACACGAATGTTCTGGTGGGAGAGGACCTATGCTCTGCGCCCCCTGCGATCCATTTTATGAGGCCATTGAGTACGGCTGAGCTGGTGAGTTGGGACTCGCTTCAGGCTCAAATTGGATCGATGGTCCTGAGTCAGGAAGCTGACAAAGTGTCATGGGACTTGTCAGCGTCTCGTAAGTTCTCGGTTAAGTCCTTATACAGCAAGTTGACTGAGGTTAACGCCTTAGATATAGCTAGGGGGCTATGGAAGGCTAGGATTCCGTTAAAGATTAAAATATTTCTTTGGCAAATGTTTCGTAATAGACTCCCAACAGCGGATAACGTGGCCAAGCGTAACGGTCCTTCGGACGGGTCCTGTGTGGTGTGTGAATTGCTAGAGGATGCGAATCATGCACTTTTTCATTGCGCACTTGCACGTTTTGCTTGGAGTGCGGTGCGCGAGGTGTTCCAACAAAACTGGAACCCGCGATCGGGGGCTGAGTTGTTGGTGGTAATACAATCGCAGAGGGGTGCCAAGGCCAGGGTCTTGTGGAGTTGCGTGGGAGCATTACTTTGGTCCTTATGGACAGTGAGAAACAAAATGACTATCGAGCACAAGTTCCCGGCTAACCCGACTGATGTTATTTTCAAATGCCATCTTTTTCTACAGAGCTGGACTCCGCTGGTGAAACAAGGCGATGCTGACCTTATGAGGAGCACGATGGAGAAGATTGCCACTAGCATCCCGAGACTGCGTCAATCTTCTTGAACTTCATTGGGAGACAGCCTTTACTTTTGGATGACTGGCGAGTTGGCTAAATGGTTGGTAGGGGCCTACCTTTTGGATTTTGGTCTGTAATATGCGTGGCCAATGTGGCCTGTTGAGACTTTCGTATATGTGGTGTGTGTTTGCGTCGTGGAACTCGGTGTTGCTGCCTTCGTGACTTTATTAATTTAAAGCCGGACGCGTCTAGCATCTTCGTTCCAAAAATGGTTGTACAAACTATTTACCAGGAAAGCTGTTGGACAAGAGTTGCTGCATAAAAATACCTAAACTCCAAAACGTTATCTTAAGTGGACGTTAAGCCTACCTATTCATTATTTTGGAAGGGTTTAATGAAGGTCAAGTCATCCCTTTTTTTAGAGAGATTCATCACTGTTTTATTTCTAAGTGTTTGGGCGATGAGCCGGGCAGCGGGGTGGTGGAGTGTCGGCGACCATCAGTGCTAACGAAGAAAAGGTGAGTGAGGGGTTTGGGCGATGAACGGAGAGAAGTTGAGAGTAATTGTCACCTCGTCTCGTCCATCGTGAAAAAAAATCAAGCAATCTAAATTCAGAATTTTCACGCAACCGAGGCAAACAAGCAATCTAAATTCATTTTAGCTAGATTTCAGTCAGCTGAATTTTTGTTTTGTGGTCAATCGATTTTCTGGCCTTTGGATTGTGCTTTAAGATTTGTGTAGCTTTTTTTCCGTCACATTTTGCTGGTGAAATTGGTCTGTTTGGATTCGATTGACACCTACTTTGGGTCAGTCGATTTCCTTCTTGGGCTGGATTTTGGTGTGTGTATGCTCTTTTTTCATGTGTTTACTTTTGTTTTCTGCACATGTATGCTTTTACTTTTTATTTTTGAGTTGAACTTTTTTCTCTTTACGTGTATTTTCGGATGTTGAGTGTGTGAAAATGTATACATGCAAGTACTACATGTACAAATTACAAATTACATCAGAGTACTAAAACTCACTCTTATATATTTATTCTACATATTATAAAAAGTGCATATTGTATGCTAATTGTGTGGAATTTTTTTATTTTTTTATTCTTTAAGGGTAATACCAATGCTAATTGTTTTGCTAATTTAATACATTCTATTATTATTTGTATATATGCATGAAAGTAAAATATAATATGTGTGTAAATTATACTAGACTGCTCAAGTTGCATTATTATATGTATATTCGCTGCATATTATAAAAATGCAATTTTTTCTTTATTTTCTTTCTTCTTAAGAGTAATACCAATGTCGCTAATTTATTCTCTCTTAGCAAAAATTATTTGTTTTATTATGTTTAGTTTTTAATTCATTTCCTGTTTTAAGGACGATACCAATGCCACTTACTCATTCCTTGTTTAATTTTTTTTGTTTTATGTAAAATTCACTACATTATATTTATTCTTACATAACTAAAAAAGTGCAATTTATATGTAAATTGTGTGCAAATTGTATCATTATTATTTTTTGAATTCCTTTCTTCTTAAAGGGTGGTACCAATGCCACTATACTTCATTTCTTCGTAGAAAAAATATTTTAAATTTTGTGTTTGTAAGTAAGTATACACGTAAGTATGATACACCATGTGTGTAAATTATAATATAAGCAAAAATTGCACCGCATATGCTTATTTTTGGCATATTTGAAAAGTGCAATTTCAGGGCATACTTGTGTGCAAGTTATTTTTTTATTTTATTTCTTCTTAAAGGGCTTCATTTTCCCAAAACTTCATTAGTTTGTTTTGATTTTTGTTTTTATATTTTCTTTCTTCTTAAAGGGTTTTATTCTTACATAGAAAAGTTCATTATTTTGTTTTAGTTTTAGTTTTTGTGTTTTGTTTTCTTAAAGGGTTTCATTCTTCCATAGAAAACTTCATTATTTTGTATTTGTTTTAGTTTTTTATTTTCTTTCTTCTTAAAGGGTTTCATTCTCCTCTAGAAAACTTCATTATTTTGTTTTTGCTTTTGTTTTTTTTTACTTTCTTTCTTCTTATAGGGTTTCAATCTTCCCTAGAAAATTTCATGATTTTGCTTTTGATTTTTATTATCTTTCTTCTTAAAGGGTTTTATTCTTCCCTAGAAAAATTCATTATTTTGTTTTCATTTTATTTTTATTTTATTTCATTTTCTTTCTTTAACGGTAATACCTTTACTTTTGCATATTATAACATAGCGCAATTTCTATTTAAATTGCGTGCAAATTTTGCCATTACGTGGTTTTTATCGGAGAATTGCTTGCTTTTCATGTTGCTGCTGCTGCCTCGGGTGCTTCTGCAATTTGTATTGTGGGTATCCTTGCATGCAGCATGCATCTGTGGGCGTGATTTTGCGGTAGGCTTTTACCGGAGGTAGGCAAGTAGAAGTGTATGTGGAGCAGTTGCCACTTTTGTGCAGAACAAAGTCGTGCATGCCATTCGACTGACACCTATTTTGGGTGACTGGCCTGTAGCTGCTCCCATCTAAATTTGCATCCACAGGGGCCTGACCGAGCTGCATGCATGCGACATACCAAACACATCCTTTGACGTCGGTCGGGTGCCTGAGCCCTTGTACAATGGGAGGTGTTTAAAAAAGGTACTTAGAGAAATAAACCGAATTTTTTTAAACACCGGTGCTTATTTGTATAGGGTAGACGCTTAACTAAGCGTCTCTTCTATAGAAATAGGCACTGGTGCTTCAGAAAAACCCGGTTTATTTTTCTAAGCACCTCCTTAAGCATCTTCAATTGTACAAGGCCTGACGTGCAAGCCGTTGCGTTGCGGGCGCCGGCTGCACACCGTGTCGCTGGCTGCTAGTGGTAACGAACCAAGGCTTGATTAGCTTCCGGGCACACGGCTCCGGCGAGCGGCAGAGCAGCGTAAGAGCACCTCCAGCCCTTGTGCCTCCCCAGGGACGTTTTTTCATCCGGTTGGGGCTGCGCCGGTGCAAGTTTTGGGCTTGGGGGCAAATATTTCCAGCCGTGTCCACCCCAAGCACCTCTGCACCAATGGGAGGAAGCGGCCGGGTGCCACCGCTCCTCGAGCTCGCCCTGCGACGGCTCCGGCACGCCCGGGCCAGCGCGCGACGAGCAGGGCGGCGACGGCGGCACGCTGTGAGCAGGGCGGCGACGGCTACGCGCGGCACGCTGTGAGCAGAGGGCGGCGGTGAGGAGGCAGAGGCCGGCGCGCGGCGAGGAGGCGGCCGCGACCAGCGGCGGTGAGGAGGCAGAGGCCAGTTGCAGGAGACGTCGAGCGTCCGGAGCATGGCCTGTGGCAGCGCGGGCACCGGCCCCGTCGAGCAGCAGCGAGGTGAGCCGTGGTACGCGGGCGAGCTCCCGCGGGATCCAGGAGCTCCGCATCAGCAGCAGCGGCTCCGGCGATGCCGACCGCCTCGAGAGCTCGCCGCGCCGGCCCATCTTCTCCGACCGGGTCCGCCTTGGCGCGCGAGCCTTGCTCACGGCGCCCGCGGCGCGCGTCGTCACCGACACTACCGGCTTCACCTCCTCCTCCGGCACCGTCGCCATCGACATCGCCATAGCCGGCAGCACGGCCACAGGCGCTTCGCTTGCCTGCGTCGGCGTCGGCGTCGGCGTCATCGGGACGGTGAACGAAGCGAAGCTGGCGGCCGAGGTCTGGCTCTGCTCCACATCGACGCCAGCAGAGGAGGCCGTGGCGGAGGAAGCCGGGGACGGCTCCACGCGCTGGTCGCGGCCGCGCAGAGCGGGGGCTGAAGAGGAGCGAGCCCGCGACACGCGGAGCGGCGGCGGCCACGGACGGCGCGCGGGAGGAGGACCAGGAGAGGAGCGCCGCGAGGGTGATGAGCTCGCCGACTCGCAGCATCCGGAACAGGAACAGGAGGCGAAGCCGCGGCGCTGCTCCGGTGGCGGCCATGGCGGACATGCGCGATGCTACTTCGAGTCCGGGGCGCGGTGAGAACATGTGGCCGCCAGCGAGGTGAGCCGCGGTACGCGGGGCAGCGGGCATGCACTGCACGTGGTGGGCGTAGTCAGAAAAAGAAAGGAGAGAGAGATTAGAGGTTGGCAGTGGGCCTTTTGCAGCCAAAAAATAATGCCGGCCCCCAGCTGCCCCCGATTCCCGAGCCTATGAAGGTGCGACTGGAACACTTTTTTAACACCGGTGCCAAAAAAAGGCTCCGGAAGGCCGTGCCAGGGACGCAGCTGGAGATGCTCTAACGGACTCGCCGCAACTGAGTGTGCCACAGCACTATCACGTTTCGCGTCCCCGCCCACCCACGCACGGACGCACGCCGGGTTGTTGCACACAGCTATCATGCATGCGAAATTGGCAAATTGCCTAGAAATACTCCGTCCTTTTAATGACAGGACGTCGAAATGCCAGGTCGTTATCTTATCAGATAGGAGATTGTTACCCCTTGTGACTCGATCGCTTTTTTTTTAGCCACAGATGCAAGGTAGTGCGTCGTATCTTCAAGTATTTTGATTTGGTGAATAATCTTTTTTCTTTCTTTTGGAACCAAGGCTTTCGATCACCTGGCTTTGATATAATGATGATAAAGACACATAGACCAACTTACACCCAGTAACTCAATGTTAGGTATATCAGCTTACGAAATAAAACACTTAGAAAAAGGGAGAAAAATGACACCCAAAAGCAAAACCAAAAAACGACATGGACTAGAGCTACAAGCTAAGCCAGGATGATCTAGAGAAGGTTGTTTGCAGCTCTTGAGGTTGTTGCCACCTTGTCCACTGATAAGCAAAGGGCCATCACCAAGATTCTCATCGGTATAAATAGCTCACTTGCGGGATCTAATCTAGGTCCAACTGCACAGGTACACCGCCATCAGCCATGAGACCTACACATGGCAACCCAGCTAGCAAAAAAGGAACTACTCCCTCCGATGCATATTAATTGCCGCACCTTTGGTACAACTTTATACTAAAGTTGTAGTAGAGCTGCGAAAATTAATATGGATCGAAGAGAGTTCTAAGATAATAAATAAAGTCACAAAATTGAAGTTTTTTTTTTCCTTTATTGAAAACTCAACTAATTTGAAGACAAATCAGAGTATAGATCAAAACACTTGGAATGTTTGAAAAGTATATGTGTGTTCTTTTAGAAACCCAATTTTAATTAAAAATCATGTTAAATGAAGATTTGAAAGAAACATCATAGCGATCAATAAGACAATAAGTATATATATATGGGATTGACTATTGGTCACCCTGGGTGAAGAATAGCTATTCTTCACCCCCTCTATTTTAACAGCAATGCACTGTAATTTTATGTTTCGTAATTTTTTGTCTTATTTCATACGTAATAAGAGAGCGTAACAAAATATGTAATCACCGTAAAAAATATTTTATGTTACGTAAAATTACAGACATAAAAATAGTGTAAAATATACATAAAATGCAATTTTTCTGGTCTTATGATCTGTATTTTTGTTTTTATGTCAAATTTTACGTAGTGAATCGACATGAATGTAACTATTTGTATTCCATATGTAATTTTTTTATGAAACGATCGCAAGATTACCTCGGGTGAAGAATAATTTATTCTACACCCTGGATGATGAATAGTAACACTATATATATATATATATATATATATATATATATATATATATATATATATATATATATATATATCGTAAAATCGAAATATTCCTGAAAAGTTTTTCGAAGTATTGGAATTTGTCAATTTGAAACATGATTTTTTAAGTAATTTTACAAAATTCCATGTTATCCAGAATTTTACTGTTTTTACTAAATTCCATGGTTTTCCATAATTACCGAATTCCATAGTTTCTAGAGTATTTCCTATTATTATGCATGTTTAGAGTTCTTGTAATGTTTCATATATTGAATTTTTCCTTTTTCTAATTCTTTCATCCATCTCCCTCCCTTCTCATGGTTTTCTTTGTATTGATTGGATTGCCGAACGAGTACAAAATTGCTACCATGTCATCAATAAAAGGGATTTTAGTGGACGGACGAGCCAACTCTAGACAGTCTTGTCACTTAAGCGACAACCAAATATGTTGAGTGTTGTTATTAAGAGACCAAACTTAGCCTTTGCCAATAGTTAAGAACCAGATATATACTTCCTTTTCTAAATAGAAATATATTTAATGGAATGGCAGCAAAACCAGATAGAATTAATGCTCATAGGAAGGTCAAGCAAGCTTAAAGATGAGCTCCGGCCGAGCAAAAATGAGATGAGAAAACACCTAAGATGTAAAGCATGTGCTTATTAAACCAAGAGATTAGCAGTTAACTATGCTTGTCTTAGCAGTTAAGATGTAAAGGGTAAAGCATGTGCTTATAAAGGAGATGAAAAAGTTTAAGTCACATTAGGTTTGGTGTTCTAGTCTAATTTCCTGTCCATCCTCCCATGGTTAATCGTTTCTGAGGAAGCGCTAGTAGAGAAGTTGCCAGCCAGGGCGTTTCCAAGAAAGGCATAGAAAATCTCGCCAAAGGTGATTTTGCGACACATTCCTTGAGGCATTTTGCCCTCAGTGAACCTGCCGAAAATTTCCTCAGAAAAAGGAAAGAGAACACGTATACACAAAGAGCTCGGATTCCATTTAGGACGGAACCTGGGAATTAAGCACGCATCCAGGATTTGTATGGGCTGTGGCCAACAAGTAGGATTGTTTCGCTTCTAAGACAACAAAGGGGTGGTGGCGCAGTTGGCTAGCGCGTAGGTCTCATAGCTAACAGCGAGTGATCCTGAGGTCGAGAGTTCGAGCTTCTCTCACCCCACCTGAAAATGACCATCGTTGTGATGAAACGCTCAGTGGCAACTTGGGTCGCGCCATATATGCACTTGAACCATCAGGTGAATCGAGCATGTCTGAACCTGGTCTACTACTTTTTTTTCCCTCTCTATATCTTGTTTTCACAGGTACTGAGCTACTGCACTGTCTCACTATGCAATCCTACCTTGGGAGTTGTTTGGACAAGAGGAATATATACTCCAAACCATCAGGTGAATCGAGCATGTCTGAACCTGGTCTACTACTTTTTTTTCCCTCTCTATATCTTGTTTTCACAGGTACTGAGCTACTGCACTGTCTCACTATGCAATCCTACCTTGGGAGTTGTTTGGACAAGAGGAATATATACTCCAAATTGTACGTTAATTTTTTTTAACTGCATGTTCTCTGACGATAGAGGATTCTCACACTCGTATATGTGGTTACTTATTTGAACTTCAACCAAAAAACGGTTATCTGAACTTATCAATTGAGTTTCAGACCTACGTACAGTTAGCTGGTGCCATAAGGCGTACTGTAGGCCTCAGCTAGGCTTCATCCTGGTAGGCACCGTACGCAGAGCCGTCGACGTCGCGGACGTAAGCAAGCAAGTTAGGGTGCTGACCGCACGTACGTCGCCGTCGATCAGCTGCCTCACTGGTCACTTGCTAAAAGCCCAGACCGATCCGTCGACCGCGATATCGCTCCGAATGAACCGGTTTGTGCATGTCTGCGTTGGTTGGCGAATTATTGTGGCTCGCTGGCTTGCAGTTTTCGGTTGGCGCCAAAACTTCGTGCCATGCTACGTGTGATGGCACTAGCTCTTGTGGATGCTCAATAACTCAAACATGCATTACCCATTTTCCTTTCTAGCCATGTGGCCTAAAAATGTTACTCTTGTATATATGGTACTAGTACTGCACCAACAGAGGTCAGTGAGAGCAACGTTATCTTAATTAGTTGGAGAACGAAAATGCACAAATACTATTAGTTGTCATTTGCTCCTTAGTTTGGCATCATAGTTTTCTTAAAAAACATACTAGCTAGTAATTTAAAACCTACATATAGTATTGTGCATTTAAAACCTACTCCAGATACTAGTAAACCTCCTAATTTAAAACGAAATATAGTTTTCTCAACTGGAGTAGATGTTTCAATGTTTGAAGAAAGAAAATTCTCGTTTAGGAAAGGAAGGTCAAGAGTCAAGACCTCTTATTCAAATGATGTAAAAAACCGATATTGGAGATAGTAGGGTTTTTCCTTTTTTTAGAAACGCGGGCAATTTTTTTGCCTCATCTATTAATTAAGGAGAAGAGAGTAGTTTCATATACAACTGATGTATTGATGATACCAGACACATCAAAGTATTCAAAAAAAAATATTAGTGATCTCATAAAACTCCAGAAAAACTGAACCGCCAATGTAGCATGGGTGGTCAAATTAGACAGGGGTAGCCATCAAACGGATCTCAGTTTTGTTACTCCAAAGTGTAATGGAGGAACTAGTAGGATCCCAATAAGTTATTAATAAACATTTCTCAATCTTTCGGAGGGATCCAATATAGCTTGTCGGTTTCTGGACAAAAGGGACACTGAAAGCACAAATGGTATCCTTTTCACAAGTACAGTTCCACAATATATGTGCGTGTCTTGCTGCCATGTACTCCTGGGAATTAAGCATGCATCCATGATTTGTATGGGCCTATAGTAAACAAGTACTCCAACTGTAATTCAACAAGGGGGTGGTGGCGCAGTTGGCTAACAGCCAGTGATCCTGAGGTCGAGGGTTCGAGCCTCTCTCAACCCACCAAAAAATGGCCATCGTTGTGATGAAACGCTCAGTGGCAACTTGGGTCGCCACATGTACACCTAAATCATCAGGTGAACCGAGCATGACTGAACCTGGTCTAGCTTTTTTCTCTCTATATATATCTTGTTTTGACAGGTGGTTGGTTTACTTAGCTACTGCGCTGTCTCACGATGCAATCCTACCTGAGTTCTGTATTTGTTTTTGAAACTGCATGTTCTCTGACGGCAGAGGGTTCTCACAGTTGTATGTTATCTGAACTTCAACCAAAAAAATCTTGTTTTGACAGGTGGTTGGTTTACTTAGCTACTGCGCTGTCTCACGATGCAATCCTACCTGAGTTCTGTATTTGTTTTTGAAACTGCATGTTCTCTGACGGCAGAGGGTTCTCACAGTTGTATGTTATCTGAACTTCAACCAAAAAAATTGTTATCTGAACTTAGCAATTGAGTTGCAGACCCGTCGGCTAGGTTTGCATCCTGGTAGGCTAACCGTCAGAGCCGTCCACGTTGCGGACGTAGGCCTGCAAGCTAGGGTGGCAACGGCACGTACGTCGCCGTCGATCAGCTGCCTCACTGGTCACTAGCTAAAGCCCAGACCGACCCGTCGACCGCGATATCGCTCCGAATGAACTGCCGTCAGTTCACGGTTTGTCCCGGTTTGTGTGTCTGCGTTGGTTGGCGAATTATTGGGGCTACCTAGCTTGCAGTTCTCTGGGGGCGCCAAAGTTTTGTGCCATGCTACGTGTGATTGCACTAGCTCTTGTAGATGCTCAATAACTCAAATATACATGGCCCATTTTCCTTTCTAGATCGTTTTCAAAAAAAAAAATCCCTTCTAGACATGTGGCCTGAAAATGTTAGTATTGTATGTAGTACTTTTACTACACCAACAGAGGTCAATGAGAGCAACGTTATCTTGATTAGTTGGAGAAGAAAACAGCATGCATAGTACTACGAGTAGCTATCAAATGGATCCCATTTTTGGTACACCAAAGCGTAATGAGGAACTAGTAGGAATCCAATAAGCTATTTTAAAACATTTCTCAATCTTTCGGAGGGATCCAATAAGCTAGCTTGTCGGTTTTCTGGACAAAAGGAACATCGAAAGCAAAACGGCTACAGGCATTATATGCGGGTCTTGCTGCAAAGCGTAATGGAGGGAGTGAGTAGGGTTAGCAAGCCACAAGCCAGAATGCGGGAGGAAAGCAGCAAGGGAATGAACGTATCCATGCGTTGGGATGCACTGACACCCGATCGGTCGGGGCAAGCTAAGCTCTGGGTGAGTCCATGCAGACGAACCGGGCCGGGAACTCGTCCTCGTGCAGGATGTGCATGGACGTACGCGTGCCACCTCACCTCACCCCTCTGGTGTGCAGACCAGTAGCTAGGCAACTGCTCTGATTTGCTGATCCGGAGGCCGAGTGCTCCTGCTTTTGTTAGAAAAACAAATGGAACGATAAGGCGGGCCTTTCTTTATTCAGCCGGTGCAAACGCCACTACTTTGGATCGATCGGATGAATGCCACCAGTAAAAATAGAATCACAGGCACTGCTTTTCTTGTGTCTCGCTCAAGACTGATCCTTCCAGTGACAGTATAAATGGCGGAA
This sequence comes from Triticum aestivum, assembly GCF_018294505.1. Taxonomy (NCBI): domain Eukaryota; kingdom Viridiplantae; phylum Streptophyta; class Magnoliopsida; order Poales; family Poaceae; genus Triticum; species Triticum aestivum. Next base: position 384,918,883 of record NC_057808.1, on the reverse strand, counting down.
ATCCGGGTTGCATACGATGAACAGTAAGTTCAAAATAGCAAATAAACTAGAAAAGAATTGTAAAGTTTTGGCATGCAAGATGCTCGGGTGAGCAGTGTGCGTGCAAAATTTTATGGTGTTTGAACATTTGCGGAGCTCATGGGGGAAAAATTCTGGTTTACACAATGCACTTTTTAAAAGTTTCTTTGAGAAACCAATTTTTTTTGCCACGAGCTCCTCACATGTCCAAACACTACGAAATTTTGCATGCACCTTAGGCACCTGAGTATCTTGCATGCCAAAAAAAAATAAGATTATGTTTTAAATTATATTGCTACATCTCAAGTTTATTGTTCATCAGCAGGTTCAAAAAAAACATTAAGAACCTGTGCTCCGGATCGCCCTGTGCGTAGGTCTGGACCAAAAGCTCGTAGCTCACGAGCTTAATGAGCGCTCGATAGTTCAGCTCGTTAAGCTCATGGCTCATTTCTTAATGAATAGAGTCAATCATCAATTTCAGCTCGTTAAGCTTATCGAGCTTAACGAACAAGCTAACGAGTTTCACGAGTAGCTCATTAAGCTTGTTATTAACAACACGACACATATTTTCACCTTACATGATAAAATTCTCGTAATACCTCAGCCCATCTATTCGATCTAATCTACATAGAAGACAACAAACTAGTGCATTTCTTTTGTAGTCACCATCTTCCTTCTTAAAAATCACATCTACACACTCATCATGTAGACCGACCACATCAAATCTGTTAACGAGCGCTCAGGAGCTTAATGAGCACTCGATAGTTCGGCTCATTAAGCTCATGGCTCGCTTCTTAATAAACAAAGTCAATCATCAATTTCAGCTCGTTAAGCTTAACAAGCTAACGAGTTTCACAAGTAGCTCGTTAAGATCGTTATGAACAACGCAACACATATTTTCATCTTACGTGATAAAATTTTCATAGTACCTCAGCCCATCTATTCAATGTAATCTACATAGGAGGCAACAAACTAGTGCATTTTCTTTCGTAATCACCATCTTCCTTCTTAAAAACCAATCTACACACTCATCATGTAGACCAGCCACATCAAAACTGTTAACGAGCACTCGTAAGCGCTCACGAGCTTCACGAGCTTCCTCCGTTCCTAAATATAAGTCTTTTTAGACATTTCAAATGGACTACAACATACGGATGTATGTAGATATATTTTAGAGTGTAGATTCACTCATTTTGCTCAGTTTGTAGTCACTTGTTGGAATCTCTAAAAAGACTTATATTTGGGAACTGAGGGAGTAGCATACAACTAATATGTTAGTTTTTTAAGTCTGAATTAATACTCTACCTGATATCAATGTGCATTGCACGTACGGATTTAGTAGTGAAGTTAAGAGAAAAATATGTAAAATATTACTAAATAATGACCTCTAACTCGCATTTAGATATTTTTGGTTAAAATTAATTTCATACAAAAATTAGAGGATTACATTCCTTCATAATTTCTCCTATAGAACATGTTTGGCTTGTAGAGATGGAAACTAAAGAAAAATTTCCTATGGTCTACTTCACACGATTGCAAAAGATAATTTCCTTTTTTATGAGTTGAAAGATAATTTCCATTGATCCAACGTAATAAGAAATCCCCTTATTTCCATGACAAAAAATATGCCTTGCACCTAATTAATCCTTTAAGAATGTTTTTGTGTTTATCATGTGGAGCAACCAAACAACTTTTTCCTGTTTAGATCAAGGAATAAGTTGTTTGGTTGCCATGGTACTCAGACTCTCCCGTTCCTCTCCCCTCTTTTTGGAAGCCTATAGGTTTTGGCTTTGCACTCCATCCTATTCCTATGTGTTTCCCTATTCCTTTTGTTTTACACCCCTTATTTCCAAATATATAGCCCTATATTTCCATAGGATTCTACATAACATAACACTATTATCCTTTAAGACAAATTATGGAGTGGAGCCAAAAAAATTAGATATCTAATATATTCGTATAACAGAAATTTATTATTTTCAAATAAAAGATTTATATTTTTTTAACACAAGGTCAACATTTTTTCTGTACACAATTTAGCATTTCCAAATGCTTGATTAATAGTTTTCAAGTGCAGAATTAACATTATTTTTTAAAATCTTTTGATTAAAAGATAAGTACATAATCAACTTTTTCACACACATTGTATATTTTTGTACACATTTTGCATATACATGAGAAACATTTTATATATACACATTTAAAAAAAAATCAAACGCTTGGTTAACATTTTCTATAAATGTTTTATGTAAAGTGTTTTTCTGTAATATATTTATTTAGAATATTTGGAAGTATAAATAAAAGTAAAAAATTAAAGAAAGCAGGATATCAAAATAAAAACAGAAAAAACGGAAACACTAACGCCCACACGTGTGGGCGTTCCCCAACTCGCCCACACGCCTGGATCGTCGTTCACTGTCTTTTGCACGAATCTTGACACAAAAAGGTGAATTTGGTGTGCCATGTAGGATGGGGCTGGTGTGTGGACGTTGGAGAGTTTGCCCACACGCCCGCACCACACTGTTTGCCAGCTGCGCTGTGTGGGTGAACTAGTTTCTGCCCACACAGCCACCACCTAGGTCATGCACTTGTGGGCGAATTGCTTTTCGCCCACACGACACTCCTACGTTGTGGATGGCAACTGCAGTTACGCGAACGTGGCAACTAGGTAAACACACATGGCAACTGTGATTCTTTGATAACGACAACTGCAGTTGCGCGTACGTGGCAACCAGATAAACACATGGCAACTGTGATTAACAATACATGGCAACTATGGTTGGACCACACGTGGCAACTAGGTAAACACACATGGCAACTACTGTTTGACCATATATGGCAAGTAGTTAATCACACACGGCAACTACGGTTTGATTACACGCGGCAACTACCATAAATTAGACATGGCAACTATAGTTAACCAAAACAGATAGAGTTGTCATGCTTTTACAACTACACTTGCCATCCCGGATAACTACATCTGCCAACCAGGATGGCAACTAAATCGTCATTCCGCGTGGTACCTAACGTAGCTGCGCCAGGACGTGTGGGCATTTTTGCTTCGTGCTACACGCGCGGGGTGATGATGAGTAGTACTTGTTGGGTGTGTGGCACAAAGTAGCCGCGCCCACACGTGTGGGCAATTCTAATATCCGCCCACGCATAGCCCGTGTGGGCTGCCTCCTGCTCACACCACACACAGTGTGTGGATGCATGTCAAATATACCACACGTGTGGTGGTTATCGGCGTCAAAAAAAAAACAGGCTGTCGCCTCCCCAGCTCCCGGGCTGGTGCTCCGCTTGACGCGAGGCTTCCTTAGGCCTCGCTATCTAAGCAAGACATATTTTGCTCAAAAACAAATCTAAGCAAGACACACATAGGGGCGACCGGAAAGCTTCACGCGAGAGCTTACTGCCTATTAGGAATCGCCTATGGGCGGGAAATGACGGGCCGGTCCAACACTGTAGCGTAGTTTTTTCGCTTGTTGTATTTCATTTGTTTTTCACTGTTTTGTAGCCCGGTTTTTCTTTTGTTTTTTGGGTTTTCGTTTTTATTTTCTTTTTCCTTTTTCATTCATCGGTTTTCTTTGGTTATTTTTTATACATTTTCCCATCAAATGTCTACTTTTTTCATGCATAATGTAAAGTTTTGGTATATACATCAGGGCCACTTGTTTTGTACATGTTTAACATTTTTGAAGTACATAATTAATAAAAAAATAAACATATGTTTTAATGTCTTCTTTTTTTAATACACGTTTTACATTTTTTAAAGACATCGGGACCATTTTTTCTAAGTGTTTCACATTTTTCAAATATAGGATTAACATTTCATTTCTAGAAAAATAGGTTAAATGTCAAAACAATTTCAAAAGATATCTACGTTTTTTCGTAGAAGTTTGTATATTTTTCTATACATCAATAACATTTCTCATACATGTTTTGCATTTTAGAAATACATTATTAATATTTTACACATATATCTTTTGATATCTAATTAATTCATACATATTGTAAATTTTCGTATACATGTGTTATATATTTTTATATACATTATTAACATTTCTTAGAAACATATATTTTATGTCTACATTTCTTATAAACATTTTGTATTTTTAAATGCACCTGAAATATTTGTTTATTCATTTTTAATAATTGTATAATACATGATTAACATTTTTACAAATATAGGTTTTGATGACTAACTTTTGATACACATGGTACATTTTTCGTGTACATTATTTATACATGTTTAACATATTCCCAAATACTTGATTAACATTTTTTAAGTGAGATGAAAACGTTAAAAACTAATGGTAAAATAAAAATAAAATTGAAAAATAAAAAATAGAAATGATGAATTAAAAAAGAAAAAATTGGCGTGGCGTTAACGCTACTTAAGGATGGCAATGGGCAGGGTATGGGGCGGGTAGAGCAATACCATACCCATACCTGTGTAGCCAATGGATACAAAATTATATCCATACCCATACCCATGGGTATGAAACTTTACCCGTACCCATACCCGACGGGCACCCATACCCATTGGGTACCCAACGGGTAGACCAAATGGCACACAAGTTATTCACAATTTTACATTCATTTATAACACATTTGACACAAAAACATTGATCTCAACTCAAGAATAGATAGTTGAGTACATGACAATTATATCAATTCAAATTGACAATTGGTGACAACTTTAACATAGGTTCACAAGCTCACGACACAACTTTGACATAGTTATCACGGGTAAGGTTCACATGTCAGTATAAACGGGTAGGGTATGGGTATATCCATGGGTAAAAGGCTATACCCGTGCCCTACCCACGGCTTAATGGGTAGGGTATGGGTACTACCCGTGGGTATAAATTATGCCTATACCCTACCATGCGGGTACGGTATCCGCGGGTACCCGTACCCATGGGTAAAATTGCCATCCTTAACGCTACTGGATCAGGCCACAAATCGGGTGCCTTTAGCCGAGGCAAGCTATTGTGTCGTTGTAGGCGGGACTGAGCAGACATCGATTCAATAGGGGCACCAAGTCCTATTTGCCTTTGTGTACAGTTTCACAGATCTTCTTACCTACAGACGCACAAGCGATCATGTCTATACCTTTGTGTACGAGACAAATTGAGGATTTTTGGTCATGGGTACACGAGAAGAACGGTGTTTTCACAGTTCAATCGGCTTACCGTATGCTTGTTGAAACAAAGATGAGGAGAGAAGCCTGGCTCGAGGGGAGAGGCCACTCGTCAGATACGGCCAGAGAAACTAAGTCCTGGGAGAGACTATGGAAAGTGGATGTCCCATCCAAAGTTAAAATCTTCCTATGGCGGCTAGCACAACAGTCTATTCCCACAGCAGATGTTCTACACCACCGGGACACGTCAACCACTACGAGGTGTGGTCTGTGCGGCTCTGAAGACTCATGGCAACACTCTTTGCTCCACTGCACAGTAGCTCGATGTGTTTGGGCGTTGCAAGATCATGACCTGGTTGAAGCTTTAAACAGCACCCGTGAACCGGATGCACGACGTTGGCTATTCTCCCTTTTGGATACACTTTCTTCTGCTGAATTCACCCAGGTAGCAGTTACCATGTGGGCTCTCTGGTATGCTCGTCGGCAGGCACTCCATGAAAATATCTTCCAAAGTCCCCTGACCACGCATAATTTTATCATGAGATACATCAGAGAGTTGGAGGATTGTAAACCCAAGAAGATTGTACCGCATTCAGCCCCAAGTGCTGAAGAGACAAGGCAAAAGTGGATCCCTCCACCGCCGGGGCTCTCGAAGATCAGAGTGGATGGTGCGGTCTCGAGAGATAACCTGCATGGCTCGTTCAACGCCATTTGCAGAGACTCCTCTGGTCAGTTCTTGGGCGCATCAGCAATTAAAATACATGGGATCACGGAGCCTACAACTCTCGAAGCGCTAGCTTGCCAGGAGGCGCTAGCATTAGCTTCAGACTTGGCTTTGACCGATTTCATTGTTGCTACTACTGTCAGGGTGTTGTAAACGATATCAAGCATGGTACAGGAGGGACGTATGCAAGCACTGTCAAGGAGATTATTGAGACGTCAAGAGATTTTCATCAGTGTACCTTCATCTTCGAAGGTAGATCCACCAATATTGAGGCGCATAGTCTCGCTAAGCACACTTTCGGTCTAGATTTTGGGCGCCATTTGTGGCTTATAAACCCACCAGACATTCATTGTATCCCTATGAACTTCCTTGAATAATAAAGTGTGTTTACACTCAAAAAAACCAAGTCCTATTTGCCATATTATTATAAAAAAAAGTCCTATTTGCCATTGTACAGCGCCGGGGCCTATATTTCGCCCGTATCGATTCCTATTAGGAATTGCCTCGGGGCAACCTAATTTTTGCAGTCGCTCTCCCCCGCTTGTGTATCACTGTATGTCTGCCCGATCTGCTCTGGTTTTCTTCTGTTTTTCCCCTTTTTTGTTTTCTTTTGCTTTTTGTTTGTATTTTCAATGGTTTTCTTTGGGTTTTTTTCTTGTTATACTTTGTTTTCTTTTACTGGTTTTCTTCGATTATTCTTTCTTTGTTATACTTTTGGCTTTTTTCTTGTTTTCCTTCGTATTCTTTTCTTCTTGTTTCATTATCTGTTTTAATTGGTTTTACTTTTATAATAGATATCAACATTTTCTCATTACACAATGTACCTTTTTAGTGCGCACGTGAACATTCTTTTGATACGCTGCAAATTGGCTTTTGACTCCATAAAGGCACTGTTCTGCCTCTGCTCTGTGTGTGTGTGTGTGTGTGTGTGTGTTGTAATTTATCATGGACATGTTTTTTGAATCGCCCTAAATTAAAAATGTCACGTAATTGCCCAAAACATATTTGCACGAGTTTTATGAAAATTTCAGAAACACATTTCTGAAACTCGTGCATTTTTCTAAATGTGGCCTACATTTTGCTGATTGTATGAAACATTTATTTTAATTACTCAAACATTTTTTCTACATTGTATATACTTTTCCAAAATGGCACTTACATTTTTTTAAAGTTTTTAGATGGCATGCATATTGTATAAAAAGTTAATCATGTTTATGAAAAAAATAAGTATACATTGTAAAACATATATTCGCCTTATTGGGTCTAATAACGAGTTGGTTTGGAAAGTTGACACCCCCTTGAAAATCAAAATCTTTTTCCGGCAGTTGTTCCGTGATGTTGTGTTGACTAGGGATAATCTTCAGAGGACATAATGGGAAGGCAATCCTCTATGCTCGTTTTGTAATGATCATGAATCTTCTAATTATTTGTTCTTTGTGTGTGGGCTTGGTAAATCTATTTGGGGTATTATTAGCAAAGCTATTACCCCTAAAAAAAGCAAAGCTATTGGGGCTAGTAGTTGTCCCAAAAATCTATGGCAGTGTATATCCTGGTTATATGCTTATCTCCCATCATCGCCTTAACACCGATCGAGGTGAACTTCATCGCGTGTTCTTTCTTGTCTTATTCGATAGGTTTGCTGAAGCAAGAGGATGCAGCTGCTATCAAGGCGGGGATCCAGGCAGCCCCTGAATGAGGCGTCTTCGCTAGCACACCAAATGTCACCGATGCTTGCAGATCCTGTGATGCTCATGAAGAGCTGGTTCCTGAAGAGAGTGTTGGTTCCTGGATGTGGCTATGCTAGACTTTGGTTTCTTCGTTGTGGTGATCTTTTGTTTGGACTTTGGTCATTTGCTCTAGGGTGCTTTTGCCTTTTGCAAGTGGTTTCCTATACTTCGCTGGTTTTTGTTGTGGTGGTATCAGGTTTTCGTCCCGTAATAGGCGCTTCAATGCCGATCATCTATGGCGGGTTTTCTAATAGTGCGCAGGCTCTCTCTCTCTCTCTCTCTCTCTCTCTCTCTCTCTCTTTCCTAGCCTCCTGCTCAGGTTCTTTCTTATGGTGCTTCGATGGATTTAATAAAAAGTGGGCATTGTTATCTTTTCGTTGAGCAATTAATGGAAAGTGGAATGGCTGCTACCATGGCCTGCTCCGCCAACGGGGTGGGTGGCGCTGTTCGTTGATGGGTGTTTCGTGTTGACGATGGTTCGGCGCGTTCGGGCATGATCTTGTGAGATGAAAAGGGAGTCGTTTTATTTGCTGCATACCGACGTATTTTCCATTGCAACGAGGCCCTTGAAGCGGAATCACATGCGATTATGGAGGGAGTGAGTCTTACTATCAGACAGTCAAATCTCCCAGTTTAGCTTCAATCGGATTGTGTGGTTGCTCTTTCGACGCTTGCAAATGGGTCTCTCGACAGATCAGCATATGGTCACCTCTTGACGGAGAGTAAAGACTTAATGGATAATAAGGTTTTTATGAACAGAACCTCGCAAATCTGAGTGATTCCCAGCCTCCTCCCGAGTCGCCCCCGTGTGGCGGCCGGAAGGCTCCCAGATCCTGTCGCCCAGCCTTCCCTTCTCCTCCTCCTCCTCCTCCCTCACCGTCGCTTGAGGGCACGACAGGGCGAAGCCGTGCAGTCGCCGGCGGCGGCGGGACTCGGGTCCCTCCCGCTCGTGAGGGGTTGCCGCGGGCCGGCGCCCCCGGGCAGGAGCGTGGCGTGCGGCTGGGCGTCACGGCGGGGGGTGGCGGCGCTCCGGTGATCCCATACCTCCACGGCAGGCTGCTTCAAGGTCTGGGGCGTCGCGGTCGTCGGGGACGGTGGAGGCGCGACCAGATTGGCGGCGGCACGGCCGGATCTAGGCCCAATCGTGGGCTTGGTCTCCGGGTTGTGGTGGCCACGGTGGCGGGTGCAACACGTCGGCAGGTAGGCGGATCTACGGATTCCATCCATGTTTGGTCCTTGACAGCGCGGGCAACTCCGGGGGAAACCCTAGATCTCCTTGGGATCGAGCGATGGCGGTGCTTTTGCGTCGTAGTCCCTCTTCAGGGCATCATTTTGGAGTTTGCTCCGGTTGAAGGGACCAGTGATGTCTACTACACAACTTTATTCTTATAGACTCGTGTTGGGCCTCTAAGCGCGGAGTTTTGTAGGATAGTAGCGGTTTTCCCTCAAGTGGATAACCTAAGGTTTATCAATTCGTGGGAGGCGTCGGATGAAGATGGTCTCTCTCAAACAACCCTGCAACCAATTACAAGGAATCTCTTGTGTCCCCAACGCACCCAATACAATGAAAAATTGTATAGGTGCACTAGTTCGGCGAAGAGATGGTGATAAAAGTGTAATATTGATGGTAGAAATATATTTTTATAATCTGAATAAATAAAAACAGCAAGGTAGCAAGTAACAAAAGTGAGCACAAACGGTATTGCAATGCTTGAAAATGAGTCCTAGGGTCCGTACTTTCGCTAGTGCAACTCTCAACAATGCTAATATAATTGGATCATATAACCGTCCCTCAATGTGTGATGAAGAATCACTCCAAAGTTCCTATCTATCGGAGAACATAAGACGAAATTATTTGTAGGGTACGAAACCACCTCAAAGCTATTCTTTTCGATCAATCTATCCTAGAGTTTGTACTAAAAGAACATCAAGCTATTCTTCCCGATCGATCTAACAAAGAGTTCGTACTAAAATAACACCAAAGCAAATTCAGATTCATAATATTCAATCCAACACAAAGAACCTCAAAGAGTGCCCCAAGATTTCTACCGGAGAAACAAAGACAAGAACATGCATCGACCCCTATGCATAGATTACCCCAATGTCACCTCGGGAATCCGCGAGTTGAGTGCCAAAACGTATATCAAGTGAATCAACGATACCCCATTGTCACCACGGGTATTCATAGCAAGACATACATCAAGTGTTCTCAAATCCATAAAAGTATTCAATCCGATAAAACGGAATCTCAAAGGGAAAATTTAATTCATCACAACAAGATAGAGAGGGGAAAACACCATATGATCCAACTATATTAACAAAGCCCGCGATACATCAAGATCGTGACATCTAAAGAACACGAGAGAGAGAGATTAAACACATAGCTACTGGTACAAACCCTCAGTCCCGACGGTGGACTATTCCCTCCTCATCATGGTGGCCGCCGGGATGATGAAGATGGCCACCGGTGATGATTCCCCCTCCGGCAGGGTGCCGGAAAGGGGTCTAGATTGGTTTCTCGTGGCTACAGAGCCTTGCGGCGGAGGAACTTCTGATCTAGGGTTACCCCCACGGTTTTTGGAATATTTGGTGATTTATAGGGCAAAGAGGGGGTGCGGGAGGCCACCGAGGTGGGCACAACCCACCTGGGCGCGCCTGGGCCCCCAGGCGCACCCTGGTGGGTTGTGCCCCCCCTCAGGGCACCCCTAGGTGCTTCTCTGGCCCACTGGATGTCTTCTGGTCCATAAAAAATCCACAAAAAGTTTCGTGGTGTTTGGACTCCGTTTGATATTCATTTCCTGCGATGTAAAAAACAAGCAAAAACAGCAACTGGCACTGGGTCAATAGGTTAGTCCCAAAAAAGATATAAAGTTGCTATAAGATGATTGTAAAACATCCAAGAATGATAATATAACAGCATGAATACTTCATAAATTATAGATACGTTGGAGACGTATCAGCATCCCAAGCTTAATTCCTACTCTTCCTCGAGTAGGTAAATTGTAAAAGAAATAATTTATGAAGTGTGAATGCTAGCAAAGTGCATAAGTTTGATCAATGATAATTTCAATCACTTTCCCTAGCATCATAACAGCAACTCTTTCTCATAAAACTCATCATGACAAAGTAGCAACCAATTCACATGTTAAGGTTCAAACAATGAATTCTCTTGAAACTCAACAACCTATATTCTTAGTCACCAAACAATTGCAATTCAACTTATTCAACAGAGTCTCAGTAAGAGCTCCACATACTCAACCATCATATAGTCTTCTATGATTGCTAACACTCACCGCATACACATGAGCAAAACGTTTCAACCGGACACATAGAAAGATAGAGGCTTATAATTTCGCCTCCAAACGTGTTCACCTTAAGGGTGATGTCAACAATAATAACTCATGCTACCCATATCCAACTGGATATATGTGCCTAGATCTTTCCTCACCACATGATACTTGCCAAAAGAGAAAAATAAAAAGGAATAGAGAGAAAAACTTTGACTCTTGCATGAACGTAAATACATAAAAGTAAAAGGTAGGCCCTTCGCAGAGGGAAGCAGAGGTTGCCATGCGCTTTTTGTTTGTATGCTCAATCCCTTAGTTCAAAAGAACATCACGTTATATTGCCCCTTATGATAGCAACCTTTATTATGCAGTCTGTCACTTTTATTCTTTGCCATCACAAGTTTGTACAACGCTCAGTTTTCTCTTACACTAAATGATCTAACACTTTTAGAAGCAATTTTTATTGCCTTATTGCACCGATGACAACTTACTTGAAGGATCTTACTCAATCCTTAGGTAGGTATGGTGGACTCTTGAGAATAAGATTTGGGTTTAATGGTTTTTGGATGCAAAAGTAGTATCTCTACTTGGTGTGGAATTTTTGGCTAGCAAAGATGGGGCAAGCACCACATGTTGAAGGATCTATGACAATATAACTTCTATGTGAATATGAACAAACATAAATCATTACGTTGTCTTCCTTGTCGAACGTCAACAATTTTGGCATATAATATTTTGATGGGGGCTCACAATCACAAAAGATTTCCAAGATAGTGTATTTGCATGTGAAAATTCTCTTCCTTCTACTAATCATTCATGAATTGTTTGTATGACCAATATTGTGATTGTCAAGCTTCAAAAGATTTCACTTTCTAAACCCAATGTGTAGCTACCACTAGGCATGATATGAACATATAATTTTAGCTTCATTATATTAAATTTATTCAACAATTTACTCATAGGATATAAGTGAAGCACAAGAGTAAATGACAAACTACTCCAAAAAGATATAAGTGAAGATCAAGCGAGTGGTTAAGTAGATGGGTAGCTAATTGAGGACTCTCTCTTATTTAAAACTTTCAGATCTAAGTATCTATAACCTAAATAGCTGATCCCCACTATTCTATTTCTCTTGACATGCAGCATGTCCACCTCAGCAATAGTGCCACCTCAGCAATCATTTTCTTTTTATTTTCATCAAACTGTCCGATTCAACTCTGGACATCGTTTCCCGCAAAAAGAAAAAAAATCTGGGCATCGCTTCCGTCTTATGTAACTGACGCGTTAGTGCAAAAGCCCAAGACCAGCCCATCGGTCGATCTTCTGGTCTGTTAGTCTTCCGGTCTTTCCCTATTATACGCATCAAAAACCAATATCATGGCAGCAGAACGAGCGACGGCGGCACCCTCATCCCTACCTCATCGGATACGCCACTGTCGCCATCAACCAAAAGCCATACACCACCGACCGGCGGCCTGTTACCCACCGCTCCGTCACGCACGCACGCACAAACCCCTCCGCGCAAGCAAGGCACCTCAGTCAGATCTGGTGCAGCACCACCGCCGCCGCCATCGGCCGACTAGGATGGAACTTCTCTACTGTAGGCCTCCCCCTCCCCACCGATCCAGACGCACCGGTCAGATTCGCCGTCAAGATGAGAAGAACTTGCCTGGACAGTGCCGCTACCCTGCAGCCTCGATGCGCCCAACCCCCGGTCACCTCCTCCATGGCCATCCTTTCCAGAAGCATGGATGACGCCAGTTCTCGGACAACTTTTCCCCGCCCCTGCGAAATTGCCTCTTTAAACAGTGGAGGTGCATCGATCCCATCGTCTACAACATGGGCTTGGTATCTCCGGCAATCTCTCTTTCATTATTGACCTCAAAAGCACATGTGTAGTATCATAGTTACATTTACTGATGCGTACCACTATGATTATTTAGCTATTGTTGCAGATCCATTATCTTTCTCCTGAAGTTCAGTAGTTACTTATCAAAGATAGAAAGGAGAAGATTCGATGTCATGCCACTCAGGTATCAGTACTGTACCTATATTTTTTTGACTCTTTGAGTGTTGTGTAGCTTAGCTATTATATGAGATCAAAGGGAGTTAACTCCAGCAAATTGATACAAAGATAATTTGTGAGGTTGTGTGTTTTATTTTCTTCTTAGTTGTTACAGGCAATTGATTTTCGCGGCTTGGCGCTGCTGGTCATAGTCTATGACAGGAACATTGGATTAGAAAAAGGTGCTATCTTGAACATGTCTCATCGTTGCCAGTTGGAATCACAAACCATGCTAATGTTGCCAATTTTGTCTTCATTCACAGATTTAGTCCTTTACTAGATTCAGTGGTTCTAAATCTAAGTTTCAGGGATTTACAAAGAGCAACATTCAGGTTCACATATACAGGTCATATAGATAGTGATCTGTTCCAGTCCTTGGCCATGGAGTTCATTCTTGCATATGTATTGTGCTCTTAAATGCAATATTTGATGATGTGTCCGACATCACCTAATATTTTTGTGAACACTTGTTAGATTATATGGTACATTTGAGTTTATGCATTATCTTATTTTCTTCTGATTTTGTATATGACAACATAGTTATCGCAATGGTTCTGGGCTGGGAGTCATGAAGATCGCTGCCCCTAAATGCAGCCTCTAGAAAGGTTAGACATTTTCTATTCATTTCAGAAAGTATTTTCTGGAGCCTAATCTGAACTATAATTTCCTGCAATAAACTAACCCGGGCCGTAAAATACTTCCAGGCATCTCGAAACAAAGAACTGATTGCCCATCCGTCTTCAACAATAAGTATCCAGAGGATTGCCAGCAACCATAAAATAGAAGTTAAAGGCTCTATTTAAACAAGTCTAACCAAACTTTTGCTGTGGCCCAATGATCACAACACTAGATGAGTCAAACAATGCTATACCTCCTCACCAACCCGCAACTATGGACACGAAGAAAAAACAAAATAAGTAATAATTTTATAACTCTTTGTATAGATCGATTAGTTCAGGTCAATTGAACATGAATTCAAATGATGATTTTTGTTAGAAGGTACTCTTTAGCTAAATGAAGTACTGAATATAGAGAAGCTGAAACCACCAATAGAGATGTACCAAATTATAAAGATATTTCCTATTCACCATTGAATTTCTCTTGAATGCTATATTTACAGGCCACCATGGAAAAGAGGTAGATCTTCCAGCAAGAGAACTTCATCTCAGTTTGTCAGATGGCATAAACAACAATGTGACAATGAACAAGTAACAAGGTTGTGAGTATAATCGGAACAAAAATATATAGGTACTATCAGTTCTCTTATCCAAATAAAATTAGCCAAAAGTATGTTTCTCTCCGCTAACCTGATTACACAAGTACAACTATACTAATAATGTTGATTTTTGAACATCAAGGATGACATGGTCAAGCATGCATGTGAGCAGCTGCAAACTTCACGTCTACCTAAAATTAGTTATACTATGGCTTAAATCAAGAATAAGTGATCATTACATATATCAAGTACAAGTGTTATCCAAATTAACTCTCATTAGTACTATTGATGATCCTATACATGTATTTGCACAATACATGGTTAAGTAGGAATAAAAATATTTGCTTGAATGATTGTTAATATTTCTCAATGCATCAATTCTTCTCTACAAATTCCCGCAGCAACGCGCGGGGTATCATCTAGTTTTATTAAAACAGCAAGCAAAACAAAACAAAATGATATTCCAAGAATAGCACAACTCATGTGAAGAAGCAAAAAACTTGGGCTCTGTTGGGGAACGTAGTAATTTCAAAAAAATTCCTACGCACACGCAAGATCATGGTGATGCATAGCAACGAGAGGGGAGAGTGTTGTCCACGTACCCTCGTAGACCGATAGCGGAAGCGTTATCACAACGCGGTTGATGTAGTCGTACGTCTTCACGATCCGACCGATCAAGTACCGAACGTACGGCACCTCCGAGTTCTACACACGTTCAGCTCGATGACGTCCCTCGAACTCCGATCCAGCCGAGTGTTGAGGGAGAGTTTCGTCAGCACGACGGCGTGGTGACGATGATGATGTTCCACCGACACAGGGCTTCGCCTAAGCTCCGCAACGGTATTATCGAGGTGTAATATGGTGGAGGGGGGCACCGCACACGGCTAAGAGATCTCAAGGATCAATTGTTGTGTCTCTGGGGTGCCCCCTGCCCCCGTATATAAAGGAGCAAGGGAGGAGGAGGCCGGCCCTAGGAGGGGGCGCACCAAGTGTGGAGTCCTATTAGGACTCTAGTCCTAGTAGGATTCCACCTCCCATATGGAATAGGAAAAGAGGAAGGGAAAAAGAGAGGAAAAGAGGAAGGGAAAAAGAGAAGGAAGGAAGGGGGCGCCCCCTTTCCCTAGTCCAATTCGGACCAGACCAAGGGGAGGGGTGCGGCCACCCTTGAGGCCCTTTTCCTTCTTTCCCGTATGGCCCAATAAGGCCCAATACGTATTCCCGTAACTCTTACTCCGAAAAATACCCGAATCACTCGGAACCTTTCCGAAGTCCGAATATAGTCGTCCAATATATCGATCTTTACGTCTCGACCATTTCGAGACTCCTCGTCATGTCCCCGATCTCATCCGGAACTCCGAACTCCTTCGGTACATCAACATACATAAACTCATAATAAAACTGTCATCGTAACTTTAAGCGTGCGGACCCTACGGGTTCGAGAACTATGTAGACATGACCGAGACACGTCTCCGGTCAATAACCAATAGCGGGACCTGGATGCCCATATTGGCTCCCACATATTCTACGAAGATCTTTATCGGTCAGACCGCATAACAACATACGTTGTTCCCTTTGTCACCGGTATGTTACTTGCCCGAGATTTGATCGTCGGTATCTCGATACCTAGTTCAATCTCGTTACTGGCAAGTCTCTTTACTCGTTCCGTAACCCATCATCCCGCAACTAACTCATTAGTCACAATGCTTGCAAGGCTTATAGTGATGTGCATTACCGAGTGGGCTCAGAGATACCTCTCCAACAATTGGAGTGACAAATCCTAATCTCGAAATACGCCAACCCAACAAGTACCTTTGGAGACACCTGTAGAGCACCTTTATAATCACCCATTTACGTTGTGACGTTTGGTAGCACACAAAGCGTTCCTCCGGTAAACGGGAGTTGCATAATCTCATAGTCATAGGAACATGTATAAGTCATGAAGAAAGCAATAGCAACATACTAAACGATCGAGTGCTAAGCTAACGGAATGGGTCAAGTCAATCACGTCATTCTCCTAATGAGGTGATCTCGTTAATCAAATGACAACTTATGTCTATGGCTAGGAAACATAACCATCTTTGATTAACGAGCTAGTCAAGTAGAGGCATACTAGTGACACTGTTTGTCTATGTATTCACACATGTATTATGTTTCTGGTTAATACAATTCTAGCATGAATAATAAACATTTATCATGATATAAGGAAATAAATAATAACTTTATTATTGCCTCTAGGGCATATTTCCTTCAGTCTCCCACTTGCACTAGAGTCAATAATCTAGTTCACATCGCCATGTGATTTAACATGAATAGTTCACATCACCATGTGATTAACACCCATGGTTCACATCGTCATGTGACCATCACCCAAAGGGTTTACTAGAGTCAGTAATCTAGTTCACATCGCTATGTGATTAACACCCAAAGAGTACTAAGGTGTGATCATGTTTTGCTTGTGAGATAATTTTAGTCAACGGGTCTGTCACATTCAGATCCGTAAGTATTTTGCAAATTTCTATGTCTACAATGCTCTGCATGGAGCTACTCTAGCTAATTGCTCCCACTTTCAATATGTATCTAGACCGAGACTTAGAGTCATCTAGATTAGTGTCAAAACTTGCATCGACGTAACCTTTTACGACGAGCCTTTTGTCACTTCCATAATCGAGAAACATATCCTTATTCCAGTAAGGATAATTTTGACCGCTGTCCAGTGATCTACTCCTAGATCACTATTGTACTCCCTTGCCAAAATCAGTGTAGGGTATACAATAGATCTGGTACACAGCATGGCATACTTTATAGAACCTATGGCCGAGGCATAGGGAATGACTTTCATTCTTTTTCTATCTTCTGCCGTGGTCGGGTTTTGAGTCTTACTCAATTTCACACCTTGTAACACAGTCAAGAAACTCTTTCTTTGACTGTTCCATTTTGAACCACTTCAAAATCTTGTTAAGGTATGTACTTATTGAAAAAACTTATCAAGCGTCTTGATCTATCTCTATAGATCTTGATGCTCAATATGTAAGCAGCTTCACCGAGGTCTTTCTTTGAAAAACTCCTTTATGCTTTGCAGAATAATTCTACATTATTTCCGATCAACAATATGTCACTTACATATACTTATCAGAAATGTTGTAGTGCTCCCACTCACTTTCTTGTAAATACAGGCTTCACCGCAAGTCTGTATAAAACTATATCCTTTGATCAACTTATCAAAGCGTATATTCCTACTCCGAGATGCTTGCACGAGTCCATAGATGGATCGCTGGAGCTTGCATATTCTGTTAGCACCTTTAGGATTGACAAAACCTTCTGGTTGCATCATATACAACTCTTCTTTAATAAATCCATTAAGGAATGCAGTTTTGTTTATCCATTTGCCAAATTTCATAAAATGCGACAATTGTTAACATGGTTCGGACAGACTTTAAGCATCGCTGCGAGTGAGAAAATCTCATCGTAGTCAACACCTTGAACTTTGTCAAAAACCTTTTTCCGACAAGTCTAGCTTTGTAGATAGTAACACTACTATCAGCGTCCGTCTTCCTCTTAAAGATCCATTTATTTTCTATGGCTTGCCGATCATCGGGCAAGTCATCCAAAGTCCACACTTTGTTCTCATACATGGATCTCATCTCAGATTTCATGGCCTCAAGCCATTTTGCGGAATCTGGGCTCACCATCGCTTCTTCATAGTTCGTAGGTTCGTCATGGTCTAGTAACATAACCTCCAGAACAGGATTACCGCACCACTCTGGTGCGGATCTTACTCTGGTTTACCTACGAGGTTTGGTAGTAACTTGATCTGAAGTTACATGATTATCATCATTAACTTCCTCACTAATTGGTGTAGAAGTCACAGGAACAGATTTCTGTGATCCAATAAGGGAGCAGGTACAGTTACCTCATCAAGTTCTACTTTCCTCCCACTCACTTCTTTCGAGAGAAACTCCTTTTCTAGAAAGGATCCATACTTAGCAACGAATGTCTTGCCTTCGGATCTGTGATAGAAGGTGTACCCAATTGTCTCCTTTGGGTATCCTATGAAGACACACTTCTCCGATTTGGGTTTGAGCTTATCAGGATGAAACTTTTTCACATAAGCATCGCAACCCCAAAATTTTAAGAAACGACAACTTTGGTTTCTTGCCAAACCACAGTTCATAAGGCGTCGTCTCAACGGATTTTGATGGTGCCCTATTTAACGTGAATGCAGCTATCTCTAATGCATAACCCCCAAAACGATTAGTGGTAAATTGGTAAGAGACATCATAGATTGCACTATATCCAATAAAGTACGGTTATGACGTTCGGACACACCATTATGCTGTGGTGTTCCAGGTGGCATGAATTTGTGAAACTATTCCACATTGTTTTAACTGAAGGCCAAACTCGTAACTTAAATACTCTTCTCCACGATCAGATCGTAGAAACTTTATTTTCTTGTTACGATGATTTTCTGCTTCACTCTGAAATTATATGAACTTTTCAAATGTTTCAGACTCTTGTTTCATTAAGTAGATATACCCATATCTGCTCAAATCATCTGTGAAGGTCAGAAAATAATGATACCTGCTACGAGCCTCAATATTCATCGGACCACATACATCTGTATGTATGATTTCCAACAAATCTGTTGCTCTCTCCATAGTTCCGGAGAACGGCGTTTTAGTCATCTTGCCCATGAGGCACGGTTCGCAAGTATCAAGTGATTCATAATCAAGTGATTCCAAAATCCCATCAGTATGGAGTTTCTTCATGCGCTTTACACCAATATGACCTAAACGGCAGTGCCACAAATAAGTTGCACTATCATTATTAACTTTGCATCTTTTGGCTTCAATATTATGAATATGTGTATCACTACGATCGAGATCCAACAAACCATTTTCGTTGGTGTGTATGACCATAGAAGGTTTTATTCATGTAAACAGAACAACAATTGTTCTCTAATTTAAATGAATAACCGTATTGCAATAAACATGATCAAATCATATTCATGCTCAACGCAAACACCAAATAACACTTATTTAGTTTCAACACTAATCCCGAAAGTACAGGGAGTGTGCGATGATGATCATATCAATCTTGGAACTACTTCCAACACACATCGTCACCTCGCCTTTTACTAGTCTCTGTTTATTCTGCAACTCCCGTTTTCGAGTTACTACTCTTTAGCAACTGAACCAGTATCAATTACCGAGGGGTTGCTATAAACACTAGTAAAGTACACATCAATAATCTGTATATCAAATATACCTTTGTTCACTTTTACTAGTCTCTGTTTATTCTGCAACTCCCGTTTCGAGTTACTACTCTTAGCAACTGAACCAGTATCAATTACCGAGGGGTTGCTATAAACACTAGTAAAGTACACATCAATAATCTGTATATCAAATATACCTTTGTTCACTTTGCCATCCTTCTTATCCACCAAATAGTTGGGGTAGTTCCGCTTCCAGTGACCAGTCCTTTTGCAGTAGAAGCACTTAGTCTCAGGCTTAGGACCAGACTTAGGCTTCTTCACTTGAGCAGCAACTTGCTTGCCGTTCTTTTTGAAGTTCCCCTTCTTCCCTTTGCCCTTTTCTTGAAACTAGTGGTCTCGTCAACCATCAACACTTGATGTTTTTCTTGATTTCTACCTTCGTCGATTTCAGCATCACGAAGAGCTCAGGAATTACTTTCGTCATCCCTTGCATACTATAGTTCATCACGAAGTTCTACTAACTTGGTGATGGTGACTAGAGAATTCTGTCAATCACTATTTTATCTGGAAGATAAATTCCCACTTGATTCAAGCGATTGTAGTACCCAGACAATCTGAGCACATGCTCACTAGTTGAGCGATTCTCCTCCATCTTTTAGCTATAGAACTTGTTGGAGACTTCATATCTCACAACTCGGGTATTTGCTTGAAATATTAACTTCAACTCCTGGAACATCTCATATGGTCCATGACGTTCAAAACGTCTTTGAAGTCCCGATTCTAAGCCGTTAAGCATGGTGCACTAAACTATCAAGTAGTCATCATATTGAGCTAGCCAAACGTTCATAACGTCTGCATCTGCTCCTGCAATAGGTCTGTCACCTAGCGGTGCATCAAGGACATAATTTTTCTGTGCAGCAATGAGGATAATCCTCAGATCACGGATCCAATCCGCATCTTTGCTACTAACATCTTTCAACATAATTTTCTCTAGGAACATATCAAAATAAAACAGGGAAGCAACAACGCGAGCTATTGATCTACAACATAATTTGCAAAATACTATCAGGACTAAGTTCATGATAAATTTAAGTTCAATTAATCATATTACTTAAGAACTCCCACTTAGATAGACATCCCTCTAATCCTCTAAGTGATCACGTGATCCATATCAACTAAACCATGTCCGATCATCACGTGAGATGGAGTAGTTTCAACGGTGAACATCACTATGTTGATCATATCTACTATATGATTCACGCTCGACCTTTCGGTCTCCGTGTTCCGAGGCCATATCTGTTATATGCTAGGCTCGTCAAGTTTAACCTGAGTATTCCGCGTGTGCAACTGTTTTGCACCCGTTGTATTTGAACGTAGAGCCTATCACACCCGATCATCACGTGGTGTCTCAGCACGAAGAACTTTCGCAACGGTGCATACTCAGGGAGAACACTTATACTTTGATAATTTAGTGAAGGATCATCTTATAATGCTACCGTCAAACAAAGCAAGATAAGATGCATAAAGGATTAACATCACATGCAATCAATATAAGTGATATGATATGGCCATCATCATCTTGTGCTTGTGATCTCCATCTCCGAAGCACCGTGCTTGTGATCTCCATCTCCGAAGCACCGTCATGATCACCATCGTCACCGGCGCGACACCTTGATCTCCATCGTAGCATCGTTGTCGTCTCGCCAACTTATTGCTTTTACGACTATCGCTACCGCTTAGTGATAAAGTAAAACTATTACATGGCGATTGCATCTCATACAATAAAGCGACAACCATATGGCTCCTGCCAGTTGCCGATAACTCGGTTACAAAACATGATCATCTCATACAACACATTATATCACATCATGTCTTGACCATATCACATCACAACATGCCCTGCAAAAACAAGTTAGACGTCCTCTACTTTGTTGTTGCATGTTTTACGTGGCTGCTACGGGCTTAGCAAGAACCGTTCTTACCTACGCATCAAAACCACAACGATAGTTTGTCAAGTTGGTGCTGTTTTAACCTTCGCAAGGACCGGGCGTAGCCACACTCGGTTCAACTAAAGTGAGAGAGACAGACACCCGCCAGTCACCTTTAAGCAACGAGTGCTCCGAACGGTGAAACCAGTCTCGCGTAAGCGTACGCGTAATGTCGGTCCGGGCCGCTTCATCTCACAATACCGCTGAACCAAAGTATGACATGCTGGTAAGCAGTATGACTTATATCGCCCACAACTCACTTGTGTTCTACTCGTGCATAGCATCAACGCATAAAACCAGGCTCGGATGCCACTGTTGGGGAACGTAGTAATTTCAAAAAAATTCCTACGCACACGCAAGATCATGGTGATGCATAGCAACGAGAGGGGAGAGTGTTGTCCACGTACCCTCGTAGACCGACAGCGGAAGCGTTATCACAACGCGGTTGATGTAGTCGTACGTCTTCACGATCCGACCGATCAAGTACCGAACGTACGGCACCTCCGAGTTCTACACACGTTCAGCTCGATGACGTCCCTCGAACTCCGATCCAGCCGAGTGTTGAGGGAGAGTTTCGTCAGCACGACGGCGTGGTGACGATGATGATGTTCCACCGACACAGGGCTTCGCCTAAGCTCCGCAACGGTATTATCGAGGTGTAATATGGTGGAGGGGGGCACCGCACACGGCTAAGAGATCTCAAGGATCAATTGTTGTGTCTCTGGGGTGCCCCCCTGCCCCCGTATATAAAGGAGCAAGGGAGGAGGAGGCCGGCCCTAGGAGGGGGCGCACCAAGTGTGGAGTCCTACTAGGACTCCCTAGTCCTAGTAGGATTCCACCTCCCATATGGAATAGGAAAAGAGGAAGGGAAAAAGAGAAGGAAGGAAGGGGGCGCCCCCTTTCCCTAGTCCAATTCGGACCAGACCAAGGGGAGGGGTGCGGCCACCCTTGAGGCCCTTTTCTTCTTTCCCGTATGGCCCAATAAGGCCCAATACGTATTCCCGTAACTCTCCGGTACTCCGAAAAATACCCGAATCACTCGGAACCTTTCCGAAGTCCGAATATAGTCGTCCAATATATCGATCTTTACGTCTCGGCCATTTCGAGACTCCTCGTCATGTCCCCGATCTCATCCGGGACTCCGAACTCCTTCGGTACATCAAAACTCAATAAAACTGTCATCGTAACGTTAAGCGTGCGGACCCTACGGGTTCGAGAACTATGTAGACATGACCGAGACACGTCTCCGGTCAATAACCAATAGCGGGACCTGGATGCCCATATTGGCTCCCACATATTCTACGAAGATCTTTATCGGTCAGACCGCATAACAACATACGTTGTTCCCTTTGTCACCGGTATGTTACTTGCCCGAGATTTGATCGTCGGTATCTCGATACCTAGTTCAATCTCGTTACCGGCAAGTCTCTTTACTCGTTCCGTAACACATCATCCCGCAACTAACTCATTAGTCACAATGCTTGCAAGGCTTATAGTGATGTGCATTACCGAGTGGGCCCAGAGATACCTCTCCGACAATCGGAGTGACAAATCCTAATCTCGAAATACGCCAACCCAACAAGTACCTTTGGAGACACCTGTAGAGCACCTTTATAATCACCCATTTACGTTGTGACGTTTGGTAGCACACAAAGTGTTCCTCCGGTAAACGGGAGTTGCATAATCTCATAGTCATAGGAACATGTATAAGTCATGAAGAAAGCAATAGCAACATACTAAACGATCGAGTGCTAAGCTAACGGAATGGGTCAAGTCAATCACGTCATTCTCCTAATGAGGTGATCTCGTTAATCAAATGACAACTTATGTCTATGGCTAGGAAACATAACCATCTTTGATTAACGAGCTAGTCAAGTAGAGGCATACTAGTGACACTGTTTGTCTATGTATTCACACATGTATTATGTTTCTGGTTAATACAATTCTAGCATGAATAATAAACATTTATCATGATATAAGGAAATAAATAATAACTTTATTATTGCCTCTAGGGCATATTTCCTTCAGGCTCAACCGATACTAACTGATAATTGCTGAAGAAGAAAGATGGGATGCCTACCGGGGCATCCCCAAGCTTGGATGCTTGAGACTTCTTGAAATATTATCTTGGGATGCCTTGGGCATCCCCAAGCTTGAGCTTGTGTGTCTCCTTAATTCCTTTTATATCACGGTTTCTCTAAATCTTAAAAACTTCATCCACACAAAACTCAACAAGAATTTGTGAGATAAGTTAGTATAAACCAATGCAAAAAACTTTATCATTCTCTACTGTAGCAAATTATTAAAATTATTATTCAACATTGCATACTAAATGCCTCTACATATTTAATACTCCTATCCTCAAATAGAATCATTAAACAAGCAAACATATGCAAACATAACAGCAATTTGCCAAAACAGTACAGTCTGTAAAGAATGCAAGAGTATCAATACTTCTTTAACTCCACAAATTATGAAAAATTACCAACCTGTAGAAAATTTATCAGATCTTATTGTGCAAAAAGTTTCAAAATTTTATCACATTCTGACTTTTCTCGGGAATTTTTGCAACATCGATAAACTTTCTGTTTTGAAACAGCAACACAAAAACTTGCAAAATAAGCATGGCAAAGGCTATACTTGACATTTTTTATTGAAAAGAAAGATGCAAAACATTATTCTAAATAACAAAAAGCAAATCAAAACAAAATAAAATGACGCTCAAGCAAAAATGATATCATGTGACGAATAAAAACATAGCTCCAAGTGAGGTTACCGATAATGTTGGAGACAAAAGAGGGGATGCCTTCCGGGGCATCCCCAAGCTTAGTTGCTTGGATCTTCCTTGAGTATTACCTTGGGGGTTCCTTGGGAATCCCCAAGCTTAGGTTCTTGTCTCTCCTTATTCTCCTCATATCGATATCTCACCCAAAACTTGAAAACATCAATCACACATAACTTAACGGAACTTCGTGAGATAGGTTAGTATGATAAAGAGCAAACCATTTCACTTTGGTAGTGTCAGAGACAAGATTCATAATTGTTTCCACACAATTCCTACTGTAGCATATCATTTCCACAATTTATATTAAGCAATATAAGCCATAGAAACTAGGAAACAAGCAAACTATGCATTGAAATAAATCTGTCGAAAACAGAACAATCTGAAGTAATCTGTGCTCCAACCATACTTATGCTACTCCAAAAATTCTAAAAAATTAGGACAACGTAGACAATTTGTATATAAATCATGTGTGCAAAAATCAGGATTTTATCGCGCTTCTGTGAATTTTGAAAATTATTTTACTGGGCGCAAAAGTTTCTGTTTTTCAACAAGATCAAATCAACTATCATCCACACTATCCCAAAGGCTTTACCTGGCACTTTATTGAAACAAAAGCAATAGAACATGATTACAACAGTAGCTTAATCATGTGAACATGCAAAAACAGTAGGTAAAAGTGTTGGGTTGTCTCCCAACAAGCGCTTTTCTTTAATGCCTTTTAGCTAGGCATGATGATTTGAATGATGCTCGCATAAAAGATAAGAATTGAAACGTAAAGAGAGCATCATGAATCACATGGCAATCATATTTAAGTCTAACCCACTTCCTATGTATAGGGATTTTGTGAGCAAACAACTTATGGGAACAAGAATCAACTAGCATAGGAAGGCAAAACAAGCATAACTTCAAAACTTTCAACACATAGATAGGAAACTTGATATTATTGCAATTCCTACAAGCATAAGTTCCTCCCTCATAATAATTTTCAGTAGCATCATGAATAAATTCAACAATATAACCATCACATAAAGCATTCTTTTCATGACACAAAAGCATAGAAAACTTATTACTCTCCACAGAAGCAAATTTCTTCTCATCAATAGTAGTGGGAGCAAACTGAACAAAATAACTATCATGAGAGTGAAAATTAAAATCATGATGATAAGTTTCATGGTTATCATTATTCTTTATAGCATACATGTCATCACCATAATCATCATGATAGCAACTTTGTTATCATAGTCAATTGAAGCCTCATCCAAAATGGTGGATTCATCACTAAATAAAGTCATGACCTCTCCAAATCCACTTTCATCATTATAATCATCATAAATAGGAGGCATGCAATCATTATAACAAATTTGCACATCAAATCTTGGGGGACTAAAAATATCATCTTCATCAAACATAGAATCCCCAAGCATATGGCTTTGCATATCATTAGCATCATGGATATTCAAAGAATTCATACCAACAACATTGCAATCATGCTCATCATTTATACCAAACATTCTATTGAATTCTTATTCTATCAGCACAATTTTCCTTTCCATCATTTTCACGAAATACATTATAAAGATGAATAATATGATGCAACCTCAGTTCCATTTTTTGTAGTTTTCTTTTTATAAACCAAACTAGTGATAAAACAAGAAACTAAAAGATTCGATTGCAATATCTAATGATATACCTGCAAGCACTCACCTCCCCGGCAATGGCGCCAGAAAAGAGCTTCATTGACAGGATGTGAGTGCCGCTTACCTAGCCTCCCCAGCAACGGCGCCAGAAAAGAGCTTGATGTCTACTACACAACTTTATTCTTGTAGACTCATGTTGGGCCTCCAAGCGCAGAGTTTTGTAGGACAGTAGCAATTTACCCTCAAGTGGATGACCTAAGGTTATCAATCCATGGGAGGCGTAGGATGAAGATGGTCTCTCTCGAACAACCCTGCAACCAAATACAAGGAATTTCTTGTATCCCCAACACACCCAATACAATGACAAATTGTATAGGTGCACTAGTTCGGTGAAGAGATGGTGATAAAAGTGCAATATTGATGGTAGAAATATATTTTTATAATCTGAATAAATAAAAACAGCAAGGTAACAAGTAACAAAAGTGAGCACAAACAATATTGCAATGCTTGAAAATGACGCCTAGGGTCCGTACTTTCGCTAGTGCAATCTCTCAACAATGCTAATATAATTGGATCATATAACCGTCCCCCGACGTGCGATGAAGAATCACTCAAAAGTTCCTATCTAGCGGAGAACATAAGACGAAATTGTTTGTAGGGTACGAAACCACCTCAAAGTTATTCTTTCCGATCAATCTATCCTAGAGTTCATACTAAAATAACATCAAGCTATTCTTTCTGATTGATCTAACAAAGAGTTCGTACTAAAATAACACCAAAGCAAATTCAGATCATAATATTCAATCCAACACAAAGAACTTCAAAGAGTGCCCTAAGATTTCTACCGGAGAAACAAAGACAAGAACATGCATCAACCCCTATGCATAGACTACCCCAATGTCACCTCGGGAATCCGCGAGTTGAGTACCAAAACATATATCAAGTGAATCAATACGATACCCCATTGTCATCACGGGTATTCATAGCAAGACATACATCAAGTGTTCTCAAATCCATAAAAGTATTCAATCCGATAAAACGGAATCTCAAAGGGAAAACTCAATTCATCACAACAAGATAGATAGGGGAAAACACCACTATATTAACAAAGCCCGTGATACATCAAGATTGTGACATCTCAAGAACACGAGAGAGAGAGAGAGAGAGAGAGAGAGATTAAACACATAGCTACTGGTACAAACCCTCAACCCCGAGGGTGGACTACTCCCTCCTCATCATGGTGGCCGTCGGGATGATGAAGATGGCCACCGGTGATGATTCCCCCTCCAACAGGGTGCCGGAACAGGGTCTAGATTGGTTTCTCATGGCTACAGAGCCTTGCGGAGGCGGAACTTCTGATCTAGGGTTACCCCCATGGTTTTTGGAATATTTGGTGATTTATAGGGCAAAGAGGGGGTGCGGGAGGCCACCGAGGTGGGCACAACCCACCTGGGCACGCCTGGGCCCCCAGGCGCGCCCTGATGGGTTATGCCCCCTCAGGGCACCCCTAGATGCTTCTCTGGCCCACTGGATGTCTTCTGGTCCATAAAAAATCCACAAAAAGTTTCGTGGTGTTTGGACTCCGTTTGATATTGATTTCCTGTGATGTAAAAAACAAGCAAAAACAACAACTGGCACTAGGCACTGGGTCAATAGGTTAGTCCCAAAAAATGATATAAAGTTGCTATAAAATGATTGTAAAACATCCAAGAATGATAATATAACAGCATGAATACTTCATAAATTATAGATACGTTGGAGACGTATCAACCAGCGACGCCGATGGCGCCAGTGCCGATGAAAATCACGCCGACTATGGTCATGGCGGACGATGGCAGCGTCTTTGATGTCGTTTCCTTGTCGAGGCATCATCGTTGCAGTTTGCGTCATCAGGCTCGGGATGCTCCAGGGGAAACCCTAGATCTGGGTCTCCTGGATCGGATGATGATGGCGTTCTCTGTATTGCTTTCCCTCCTGGGGGCATCGTTTTGGAGCAAGTGATGGCTAGAGGTGGCAAGAGGAGGAGCGGTGTTACATCTATGGCAAGGCCGACGGCGGATCACGGCGGCATGGCGCTGCGGAGTTTCGGCGATGTGCGTGCGTGGATGAGTATTTAACCAAAAACTACCACCATTCATGGAAACGTGCCTAGAAACTACCACTTTACAAATATGTGTCGAAAACTACCATTTTTTGCCTAATCTTTGACTAAAAACTACCATGTCACGGAAGTGCCCGATTCGCCTCTTCTAAACGCCTTTCTGACAGGTGGGACCCACACGTCATCATCAACCTTCTTCTTCCTCCCCTCCTCTCTCTCTCTTTGGCATTTCAACGAACACCTCTTGTGCATGGGACGGAAGCAGGGGAGCTCCTAGACACCACTCCCACTGAGCTCGCTCGCACACCGCGACCGGGTAACACCACCACCGGGCAGCATGGCCTCCTCCTTCCTCTCCCTACGCCTCCCTAGCCCCTCCCCGCCCACCGCGATGTCATCCCCGTTCTTCCTGAATCCCCTAGTCCGGTCTAGAAGGTTGATACGTCTCCGTCGTATCTATAATTTTTTATTGTTCCATGCCAATATTATTCAACTTTCATATACTTTTGGCAACTTTTAATATTATTTTTGGGACTAACATATTGATCCAGTGCCCAGTGCCAGTTCCTGTTTGTTGCATGTTTTATGTTTCGCAGAAACCCAATATCAAACAGAGTCCAAACGGGATAAAAACGGAAGGAGAATTATTTTGGAATATTTATGATTTTTGGGAAGAAAAATCAACGCGAGACGGTGCCCGAGGGGGCCACGAGACAGGGGGCGCGCCCTGGACCCTCGTGGGCAACCCGTAAGGCGGTTGACGCTCTTCTTTTGCCGCAAGAAAGCTAATTTTATGAGAAAAATCTAGGCAAAAGATTCAACCCAATCGGAGTTATGGATCTCCGGATATAAAAGAAATGGTGAAAGGGCAGCAGAACAGAACGCAGAAACAGAGAGAGACAGAGAGACAGATCCAATCTAGGAGGGGCTCTCGCCCCTCCCATGCCATGGAGACCAAGGACCAGAGGGGAAACCCTTCTCCCATCTAGGGAGGAGGTTAAGGAAGAAGAAGAAGAAGAAGAAGAAGAAGAAGAAGAAGAAGAAGAAGAAGAAGAAGAAGAAGAAGAAGAAGAAGAAGAAGAAGAAGAAGAAGAAGAAGAAGGGGGCCCTCTCCCCCTCTCTTCCGGTGGCGCCGGAACTTTGCCGGAGCCATCATCATCACCTCAATCTTCACCATCATCATCACCGCCATCATCACCAACTCTTCCCCCCTCTATGCAGCGGTGTAACCCCTCTTTTACCTGCTGTAATCTCTACTTAAACATGGTGCTCAACGCTATATATTATTTCCCAATGATGTATGGCTATCCTATGATGTTTGAGTAGATCCGTTTTGTCCTTTGGGTTATTTGATGATCAAGATTGGTTTGAGTTGCATGTTTTATTATTGGTGCTGTCCTATGGTGCTCTCCGTGTCGCGCAAGCGTGAGGGATTCCCGCTGTAGGGTTTGCAATATGTTCATGATTTGCTTATGGTGGGTGGCGTGAGTGACAGAAGCACATACCCGAGTAAGTAGGTTGTTTGCGTATGGGATAAAGGGGACTTGATGCTTTAATGCTATGGTTGGGTTTTACCTTAATGATCTTTAGTAGTTGCGGATGCTTGCTAGAGTTCCAATCATAAGTGCATATGATCCAAGTAGATAAAGTATGTTAGCTTATGCCTCTCCCTTAAATAAAGTTGCAATAATGATTACCGGTCTAGTTATCGATTGCCTAGGGACAAATAAATTTCTCGTGACAACAAGCTCTTTACTAAAACTAATTTAGTTGTGTCTTTATCTAAACAGCCCCTACTTTTTATTTGCGCGCTCTTTATCTTCTTGCAAACCTATCTGAAAACACCTACAAAGTACTTCTAGTTTCATACTTGTTTTAGGTAAAGCGAACGTTAAGCGTGCGTAGAGTTGTACCGGTGGTCGATAGAACTTGAAGGAATATTTGTTCTACCTTTAGCTCCTCGTTGGGTTCGACACTCTTACTTATCAAAAGAGGCTAAAATTGATCCCCTATACTTGTGGGTTATCAAGACCTTTTTCTGGCGCCGTTGCTGGGGAGCAATAGCGTGGGGTGAATATTCTCGTGTGTTCTTGTTTGCTTTATCACTAAGTAATTTGTATTTGCTGTTCTTAGTTGTTTTCTATCTTTAGTAATGGATAGGAAACGCAAAATACCAAAATAAATAGTTGTACCTACTGAACCAATGGTTGAAGAACCACTCAAAATCTATCACACTCCTGAAGTGTGACGCCCCCGATTCAATCGTACACTAATCATGCACGCAAACGTGTACGATCAAGATCAGGGACTCACGGGAAGATATCACAACACAACTCTACAACATAAATAAGTCATACAAGCATCATAATACAAGCCAGGAGCCTCGAGGGCTCGAATACATGTGCTCGATCATAGACGAGTGAGTGGAAGCAACAATATCTGAGTATAGACATAAGTTAAACAAGTTTGCCTTAAGAAGGCTAGCACAAACTGGGATACAGATCGAAAGAGGCGTAGGCCTCCTGCCTGGGATCCTCCTAAACTACTCCTGGTCGTCGTCAGCGGACTGCACGCAGTAGTAGGCACCTCCAGTGTAGTAGGAGTCGTCCTCGACGGTGGCGTCTGGCTCCTGGGCTCCAGCATCTGGTTGCGACAACAAGGTAGAAAGGAAAGGGGGAAAGGAGGGAGAAAAGCAACCGTGAGTACTCATCCAAAGTACTCGCAAGCAAGGAGCTACACTACATATGCATGGGTATATGTGTAAAGGGCCATATCGGTGGGCTAAACTGCAGAATGCCAGAATAAGAGGGGGATAGCTAATCCTGTCGAAGACTACGCTTCAGGCCACCTCCATCTTGCAGCATGTAGAAGAGAGTAGATGGTAAGTTCACCAAGTAGCATCGCATAGCATAATCCTACCCGACGATCCCCTCCTCGTCGCCCTGTTAGAGAGCGATCACCGGGTTATATCTGGCACTTGGAAGGGTGTGTTTTATTAAGTATCCGGTTCTAGTTGTCATAAGGTCAAGGTACAACTCCGGGTCGTCCTTTTATCGAGGGACACGGCTGTTCGAATAGATAAACTTCCTGCAGGGGTGCACCACATAACCCAACATGCTCGATACCATTTGGCCGGACACACTTTTCTGGGTCATGCCCGGCCGCGGAAGATCAACACGTCGCAGCCCCACCTAGGCACAACAAAGAGGTCAGCACGCCGGTCTAAATGCTATGGCGTAGGGGTCTGGGCCCATCGCCCATTGCACACCTGCACGTTGCGAACGCGGCCAGAAGCAGACCTAGCCTAGCAGGCGTTCCAGTCCAATCCGGCGCACGCCGCTCAGTCGCTGACGTCACGAAGGCTTCGGCTGATACCACGACGCCGAGTACCCATAACTGTTCCCGCGTAGTTGGTTAGTGCGTATAGGCCAGTGGCCAGACTCAGATCAAATACCAAGATCTCGTTAAGCGTGTTATTTTAAAGTAACCGCGGACGCCGACCAGGGCCAGGCCCACCTCTCTCCTAGGTGGTCTCAACCTGCCCTGTCGCTCTGCCACAAAGTAACAGTCGGGGGCCGTCGGGAACCCAGGCCCACCTCTACCGGGATGGAGCCACCTGCCCCTTCAGCCCCCATCTCCGAACAGTATCATAAGTAATGTAACGGTATAAAGTATATAGCGTATGCCCGTGATCACCTCCCGAGTGATCACGGCCCAGTAGTATAGCATGGCAGACGGACAAGAATGTAGGGCCACTGATGGAATACTAGCATCCTATACTAAGCATTTAGGATTGCAGGTAAGGGTAACAACTGTAGCAACAATGACAGGCTATGCATCAGAATAGGATTAACCGAAAGCAGTAACATGCTACACTACTCTAATGCAAGCAGTAGAGAAAAGAATAGGCGATATCTAGTGATCAAGGGAGGGCTTGCCTGGAAGCTCTGTTGCACAAGCAGAAGGGTCGTCGGTGACGTAGTCGTACTCGGTGGCATCAGCGCCGGTCTCGGGGTCTACCGGGGAAGAAGAGGGGGAAAGAAACAGTAAATACGGAGCAAACAAAGCATCACAAAACATAACGAGGCAATACGCGGTGCTAGGTATGCCCTAACGTGGTAGGAGGTGATACCGACGAAGGGGGGAAACATCCGGGAAAGTATCCCCGGTGTTTCGCGTTTTCGGACAAATGAACCGAAGGGGGAAAGTTGCGTGTTTGCTATGCTAGGGATGCGTGGCGGACGAACGGGCTGCGTAACCGGATGCGTCTTGTCGTTCTGAGCAACTTTCATGTACAAAGTATTTTCATCCTAGTTACGGATTATTTTATATGAATTATTAAAGTTTTAACAATATTCTGGAATTATTTAATTCGAAAATTTAAATAGAAAATCTTTTGTCACATGGGGCTCTGCTAGACGGTGTGTATGACAGTGGGGCCATAGGTTGGGTTGACCCAGTCAAATATTGACAAGTCAACATATGAACAGTGT
Organism: Triticum aestivum; assembly: GCF_018294505.1. NCBI lineage: Eukaryota > Viridiplantae > Streptophyta > Magnoliopsida > Poales > Poaceae > Triticum > Triticum aestivum. Next base: position 384,886,484 of record NC_057808.1, on the reverse strand, counting down.
AGGGGCCACATGCCATTGACTTAGACTTTTCTTAAATTTGTTTTTCTTTAAACTAACAGGGGGGGTCCACAGGTCATCTACTATTGGACTAATCAACTAGTACTACTAACTAGACTAACTAACTAAATTAGTCCCTAAACTAGTACTCCTATTTGAGCCGACCACACACACACAGAACACACACTCACGCACACACGCATAGCACACACACAAACACCTCACGGCCACACACACATCGCCATGGCCAGCTGCAACAGCAGCAGCCGTGGGCGCGAGGCAAGCAGCAGCCGGCGGCAGTAGCAGCCGTGGGCGCGAGGCAAGCAGCAGCCGGCGACAGTAGCAGCCGTGGGCGCGAGGCAAGCAGCAACGCAGTAGGCCGCAGCAAGCAGGAGCACACGCAGTGGCAAGCACAGCAGCCCGGCTGCAAGTAGCAGAACTAGGCAGCGACAGCAGCTTGTAGCAGTAGCAGCTAAAACAGAGCAGCGTCAGCGGCGCCCGGAAGCAGCAGTGCGGCAGTGGCTGCAAGGGGCGATGGCGGCGCGAGCGAAGCGGGAGGCGATGGCGCGGGATGCGGCGGCGCGCGACCGAACAGGGGCGGCCTCAACCCGGAGCGGCGATGCAGAGGCGCGACGGGCGCCAGCGGGGGCGAGGCTAGGCGCGCGGGCCGCGGGCAGGGGAGGGCGAGCGCACGCTCGGACAGCGCGGCGGGCGCGCGGTGCGCGGCACGGGGGTTGAGCGCGCGCGGGGGGGAGGAGGAGAGGGCATGGCCTCACCGCGGGGCCGTAGGGACAGGGCAGCGGTGCGTGAGGAGGACGACGGGGACGGCGTGTCGCAGGGGAGGCAGTCCGGCGAGGAAGCGTTCCGGCGAGGGGCATTCTGGGCGACGGCGACGTGCGGACGACGACGGGTCGGGCGCCCACCCGTGATCCAGATCGGGGAGATGAGGGAGAGAGGGTATCAGGGAGAGTGGGTGAGGTTCGGGTTAGGTTAGGGTTTGGCTGTGGGTGTTATAGGCCAGGGAGGGGGAGCTGGGCCGGCCTAGTGGGCGGCTAGCTGGGCCGTGGCCCAGTAGGGGGGTCCCTTTTTTCCTTTTTAGTTTATTTCAGTTTTAGTTTTAGCTTTTATTTTTATCTTAGCTTTATAAAATATAGGGTTAGAACCTAAATCAGTATCAATGATTAGGCCACTGCCATTTTAGCTTGGTCCCACATTAAATTAGTTTAGTATTTTTATAATTTAAAATCAATTAAATTATTGTTTAGACCAGTGTTTTAATTACTTTAGGGCATTTATACACTTTGCAAAAATGTTGGTTCACCACCAATATTAATAAATGAATATTTGCCACAGATTGAACATATTAATTTTGACATTTGAAAACTTTTGTTGTTTAACTTTATTTTAATTTTGAATTCGAAGGGGATTTGAGTCATCGCGAGATTATCAACAGCGACCGAGGTGACGTGGCATCATTAGCAGGGAATTACTGTAGCTTAAATATCCGGGCGTCACAATTCTCCTCCACTACAAGAAATCTCGTCCCGAGATTTAAGAGGGGAAGTGCCGGGGAAGGGATTTGGTTACGAAATTCTAACGAGCATTGTCGATCTTGGTTGCTCTTCTCGAAGCGGTCGATCCATTATGTTGATGTCTTCATTTCTCTGCTTCAGGTCATCATGATGAAGTCGGCATCCTTTCTTTGGGAACTCCGTCGTACTTACGAAAGAGTAAAAAAAGGGGGGTATTCCGGGAGAACAGACCTCTACAATGTCGACTATCTGGTCGATAACATCGGGGAAGGTGGTGGAAAGTAACTCTCGAATTGAAACTTAAGAAGATATCAAGAGCAAAGTAAGAAGGTATCATGAGAAGTTTCAAACGGATAGGCAATCGTGCGATGCCTAATCAGAAGGAAAGGGTTCCAGGGCAACGAGAATAAGTATTGCGTCTGATACCAGAATAGATCACTAGGAAGGTGACCCCTCAATTACATACGTAGCCAGGCTCGAGAAATAACTTTGGAGACAGGGATATACAAAAGAGTCAGGTTTTGATCCTGTGGAACTGTGGGTTATGGGCCCACCATGTGGTTAAAAGTAGGAAGGGCGTTGACATCTTGCATTGTCATGACAGCAAGACATGTCAGAGGGTAGCCTATCAGTTATGTCGACAACAATGTCGGTACCAAGGGCGAGGGACAAAGAGAACCATTTTCCTGCTCTTTGAACGAGGCGAACCATTAGGCAGAGTTCTCGTCCATCGGTGGCTACCGGAATGTCATCAACAATAGTAATAGAGTCTTGCTGACAGAATTGTACACCGAGGTATTTACATAAGCAGGAGAATATTACTACTTAGATCATATAGATCACAAGAAACGTTAAACCAACCAATGGAAAGGAAAATATGATTATCAGATTAAACAGAACAATGGAAAGGAAAATGTGTTTAAACACATATTTCAAGGGTATATACTTCCCAAGGACAAGCAGAGCATGATATCCATGTCAGGATATAATGTAGAAAACTCTTCAGGTAGGGGAGAGAAATTTCATGACATTACCCATACAGCGGTGTTTGGATAATTGAGCAGGAAACATTTAGCATTGGGCTTCAAATGTTCTCATTGAAAATCGGAGTACCATAGACATGCTTCGAGATAGTATTGACATGGTCATCAGGTGAAGATCCGACTATGGAAACACAAAGGATTCATCGGAAACAACTTATAGGATAAGTCTTACAATTTCCTCATGGAAGAATGGATAACCTTGCTGAAAAGGAATCTATAACAATAGGGCCTCCGGCCAGGTGTGCTAGGCACGACATCACCTTACGGGTCATATAAAGACCAATGTTATAACCCTTGAAAATATGTTCCAACCATCATATCTGACCGATATTCAGATATGATTGGTGTCAGGATACCTCAGACTCGGGATGCCTGAGAAGGAAGGTGCAACACAATTGACGAGATGACATTATATTATTCTCGGGAAATGAACTATGTAAGCGAGTTTCGAACAAGGGTTCATCATTAAGCCAAGGAGAGGATGAGGAGGTGGCTGATGGACTCAGCGATAATTCAACGAGGTATCCAAAAAGATGGATCTCCACAATTATGTGGATAAGGAGATAACATTTGTCAGATTAAATGATATAATGAAGTATGCTCGAGGAAAACATACACAATTAAACATTGGTTGAAAGGTGCACCCGAAATATGGGTTGGGTTGCACGACCAATGTCAGGATGGTGATTCAATAATCAATAGTCTAAGAATGAACGGCCGACCATTAACTTCAAAGCAATAGGGTTGCTAGAAGTGCAGAATCCAGACAGCACCGTTCACTTGTTGGTACCCCGGTTGGAATCAACACGAGGACCAAGAAAGAATGGTGATGGTGAGAAGTATCACTATACCAAGAATTCTTAAGAGGTGGTGAAATTCCCACGACATTCTTGACATAAAGGTGGTAATACTCCAAGGTAAAGAAGAACAATGATGGGTAGCAAGGAACTCAAGGTATAACACAAAACACGAACAAGTTTGTGTTGGAGGGAAGGCAATAAAGTGGCCGATGATAACACAACTCATCAAGGGCAAGGATGGTAATTCTCTTCATGAATCCGGTTGATATCCTGGAAGAGCTCATAAGGTTGATGATGATTACGACACATTTGTCGAGAGATTTCATGAAGATGTAATCAATCAGCGATGACATCAAGTCAAAGGAATGATGAAGCGAAAGGTTATTGGAACCACGACACAAACTCGAAATAAAGCTTGCTGTTCAAGGCGAAATGATATGATGAGGAAAATTGACATAAGCTCAGTTCATCGTCAAAAATTGTGCTCCGGGAAGAAGGACCAGGTAGCATAGTTAAAAGTTTACACGATAATGATATAGCCGATCAGGTTAGGAATGACTTGAAGGATTAATAAACTCGTAAGCAATGAAAATTACTTAGAGTTATTGATTCGGAGTGCGGAACCGATTCACTTATCGGTGTTTTGGGTTGACAAACAACCCAGCACCCATGAAGTGACAGCGACAGGGAAAGGTAGTACTTCATCAAAAATTCGTAAGATGTAGAGCAATGGCATGATATCCTCGAGATACCAGGGGTAATACTCGATGATAGATCAAAATAGAGGTTGGATTGGGTATTGCTCTATAGAAGACAAGTGCTTAAACTTGCACGATAAATGGTATTTAAAGGAGAACATGGTCGGAACCACGATTGCAAAAGGCCAGATCCCAGATATAAGATGAACTTATACCAAGGGAATACTTAATTTAAGAGAAGCTTTCATGATAAGTTCTACATCGTGTCCATGGGCATGAACACAAAGTTCAAGGTCGACTCCCACTTCTCCAATGCATGACCATCCATTCACTTCTCGTTATTGAAGTTGTAGTGTTGAAAAGTTATTTGACGAAGCGGCAGTAGTGTATAACCCGTATAACTTTCGGGTTCACACAGATTAGTGAAGGCATAGGTTCAACCCAACGGGGCTTCTTAGGAACATATACCACAAGATTCAAGAGTAAATATCACCAGCTCAAAAGCAGAGCATGGTTGGCAAAAGGAGAGGATACAATTTACCAAAGGCATTATGTATCGGAGAAAGAACTCACAAGGCGATTAATTATGAAGGACACTGTCGGATAATAATCCAACCGTGGATATGGCGATCCACAATGGAGCTGATGTGAGTATCGATACCCAATCAGAGGAAGAAAGAATGCAAATGCATCGGTTTATAGAACATCTGAATAATTCAACGTTTAAATAACAAAGGAATTATGATTTTCAAATCAAGGGATCAGGAGCAAACGCTCTGATCAAGGATGGATAAGTTGAATAGACTTAGGGGTACAATCGATGGCAATCTGATTGGCCGAGAACCAGCTCATGTTCAAAATGACGTCCGAACTGGAAGGATAATTTTCAGGGAATAACTGATGATTGTGTGCATTCCCACACATGTTGAATCAACAAGATCAGAATGTCGATCACAAAGTATTTTAATGAATATTGCTAGACATATGGAAGTAACCATTATGCAAGCAGGTAAAGAAGATCAAGATCAATAGGCTACTGAGGATTTTCGGAAGATCGAATGGTATTTCGAAGACTTATGTGAAACACCTGAACAAATGAGAAGGAGGGGATACTCGATAACTGCAAGGAATTATCCGTATGGGTATTCTTGTGGCAAAGAGCTGTAAGGCAGAAAGCTCAAAGGATTCTCGGAACAACGAAGAGCAGTTCGTTGCACCTTGTAATAACAAGCTCAATGGGATCGAATGTAAGAATGGCAGGTGCATGCAGTTATCCATAAGGATATAACAGTGGTAGGGAATTTGCAAAGGCGGTGGGCACAAGTGTCTCGGGAGAACATCCTAGAGTATCTTCGAAATCTTCTGATGCAGTAGGCGATCATCTGTGATTAGGGGCTCTCCGGGAGAAAGTAGTTACGAGAACCTAGAGTCAGATTTAGTGAAATCATTTAACCCGAATAGAAGAGTGATCAGAGTCGCACAGTATAGACGAGGAGTAAAAGATCCTAATACCACCCAATGGCGACGTGGGCTCGTAAGCCGCACAACCATGTTAGTAAAAAGTTTTTCAATGTCTAGACTCAACTTCGGCCAAGGAGTTGGAAAGGGGGGTTCCTACAGGCAGTCGGCTCTCATACCAACTTGTGACGCCCCCGATTCAATTGTACACTAATCATGCACGCAAACGTGTACGATCAAGATCAGGGACTCATGGGAAGATATCACAACACAACTCTACAACATAAATAAGTCATACAAGCATCATAATACAAGCCAGGGGCCTCGAGGGCTCGAATACAAGTGCTCGATCATAGACGAGTCAGCGGAAGCAACAATATCTGAGTACAGACATAAGTTAAACAAGTTTGCCTTAAGAAGGCTAGCACAAACTGGGATACAGATCGAAAGAGGCGTAGGCCTCCTGCCTGGGATCCTCCTAAACTACTCCTGGTCGTCGTCAGCGGACTGCACGCAGTAGTAGGCACCTCCAGTGTAGTAGGAGTCGTCGTCGACGGTGGCGTCTGGCTCCTGGGCTCCAGCATCTGGTTGCGACAACCAGGTAGAAAGGAAAGGGGGAAAAGAGGGAGAAAAGCAACCGTGAGTACTCATCCAAAGTACTCGCAAGCAAGGAGCTACACTACATATGCATGGGTATATGTGTAAAGGGCCATATCGGTGGACTGAACTGCAGAATGCCAGAATAAGAGGGGGTAGCTATTCCTGTCGAAGACTACGCTTCTGGCCACCTCCATCTTGCAGCATGTAGAAGAGAGTAGATGGTAAGTTCACCAAGTAGCATCGCATAGCATAATCCTACCCGGCGATCCCCTCCTCGTCGCCCTGTTAGAGAGCGATCACCGGGATATATCTGGCACTTCGAAGGGTGTGTTTTATTAAGTATCTGGTTCTAGTTGTCATAAGGTCAAGGTACAACTCCGGGTCGTCCTCTTACCGAGGGACACGGCTATTCAAATAGATAAACTTCCCTGCAGGGGTGCACCACATAACCCAACACGCTCGATCCCATTTGGCCGGACACACTTTTCTGGGTCATGCCCGGCCGCGGAAGATCAACACGTCGCAGCCCCACCTAGGCACAACAGAGAGGTCAGCACGCCGGTCTAAATCCTATGGCGCAGGGGTCTGGGCCCATCGCCCATTGCACACCTGCACGTTGCGAACGCGGCCGGAAGCAGACCTAGCCTAGCAGGCGTTCCAGTCCAATCCGGCGCGCGCCGCTCAGTCGCTGACGTCACGAAGGCTTGGCTGATACCACAACGCCGAGTGCCCATAACTGTTCCCGCGTAGTTGGTTAGTGCGTATAGGCTAGTGGCCAGACTCAGATCAAATACCAAGATCTCGTTAAGCGTGTTATTTTAAAGTAACCGCGGATGCCGACCAGGGCCAGGCCCACCTCTCTCCTAGGTGGTCTCAACCTGCCCTGTCGCTCTGCCACAAAGTAACAGTCGGGGGCCGTCGGGAACCCAGGCCCACCTCTACCGGGATGGAGCCACCTGCCCCTTCAGCCCCCATCTCCGAACAGTATCATAAGTAATGTAACGGTATAAAGTATATAGCATATGCCCGTGATCACCTCCCGAGTGATCACGGCCCAGTAGTATAGCATGGCAGACGGACAAGAATGTAGGGCCACTGATGGAATACTAGCATCCTATACTAAGCATTTAGGATTGCAGGTAAGGGTAACAACTGTAGCAACAATGACAGGCTATGCATCAGAATAGGATTAACCGAAAGCAGTAACATGCTACACTACTCTAATGCAAGCAGTAGAGAGAAGAATAGGCGATATCTAATGATCAAGGGGGGGCTTGCCTGGAAGCTCTGTTGCACAAGAAGAAGGGTCGTCGGTGACGTAGTCGTACTCGGTGGCATCAGCGCCGGTCTCGGGGTCTACCGGGGAAGAAGAGGGGGAAAGAAACAGTAAATACGGAGCAAACAAAGCATCACAAAACATAACGAGGCAATACGCGGTGCTAGGTATGCCCTAACGTGGTAGGAGTTGATACCGACGAAGGGGGGAAACATCCGGGAAAGTATCCCCGGTGTTTCGCGTTCGGACAGATGAATCGAAGGGGGGAAGTTGCGTGTTTGCTATGTTAGGGATGCGTGGCGGACGAACGGGCTGCGTAACCGGATGCGTCTCGTCGTTCTGAGCAACTTTCATGTACAAAGTATTTTCATCCGAGTTACGGATTATTTTATATGAATCATTAAAGTTTTAACAATATTCTGGAATTATTTAATTCGAAAATTTAAATAGAAAATCTTTTGTCACATGGGGCTCTGCTAGACGATGTGTATGACAGTGGGGCCATAGGTTGGGTTGACCCAGTCAAATATTGACAAGTCAACATATGAACAGTGTAGGGGCCACATGCCATTGACTTAGACTTTTCTTAAAATTTGTTTTTCTTTAAACTAACAGGGGGGTCCACATGTCATCTACTATTGGATTAATCAACTAGTACTACTAACTAGACTAACTAACTAAATTAGTCCCTAAACTAGTACTCCTATTTGAGCCGACCACACACACAGAACACACACTCACGCACACACACATAGCACACACACAAACACCTCACGGCCACACACACATCGCCATGGCCAGCTGCAATAGCAGCAGCCGTGGGCGCGAGGCAAGCAGCAGCCGGCGGCAGTAGCAGCCGCGGGCGCGCAGCAACGCAGTAGGCCGCAGCAAGCAGGAGCGCACGCAGTGGCAAGCACAGCAGCCCGGCTGCAAGTAGCAGAACTAGGCAGCGACAGCAGCTTGTAGCAGTAGCAGCTAAAACAGAGCAGCGTCAGCGGCGCCCGGAAGCAACAGTGCGGCAGTGGCTGCAAGGGGCGGTGGCGGCGCGAGCGAAGCGGGAGGCGATGGCGCGGGATGCGGCGGCGCGCGACCGAACAGGGGCGGCCTCAACCCGGAGCGACGATGCAGGGGCGCGACGGGCACCAGCGGGGGCGAGGCTAGGCGCGCGGGCCGCGGGCAGGGGAGGGCGAGCGCACGCTCGGACAGCGCGGCGGGCGCGCGGTGCGCGGCACGGGGGTCGAGCGCGCGCGGGGGAGGAGGAGAGGGCATGGCCTCACCGCGGGGCCGTAGGGACAGGGCAGCGGTGCGTGAGGAGGACGACGGGGACGGCGTGTCGCAGGGGAGGCAGTCCGGCGAGGAAGCGTTCCGGCGAGGGGCGTTCTGGGCGACGGCGACGTGCGGACGACGACGGATCGGGCGCCCACCCGTGATCCAGATCGGGGAGATGAGGGAGAGAGGGTATCGGGGAGAGTAGGTGAGGTTCGGGTTAGGTTAGGGTTTGGTTGTGGGTGTTATAGGCCAGGGAGGGGGAGCTGGGCCGGCCTAGTGGGCGGCTAGCTGGGCCGTGGCCTAGTAGGGGGGTCCCTTTTTTCCTTTTTAGTTTATTTCAGTTTTAGTTTTTAGCTTTTATTTTTATCTTAGCTTTATAAAATATAGAGTTAGAACCTAAATCAGTATCAATGATTAGGCCACTGCCATTCTAGCTTGGTCCCACATTAAATTAGTTTAGTATTCTTATAATTTAAAATCAATTAAATTATTTTTAGACCACTGTTTTAATTACTTTAGGGCATTTATACACTTTGCAAAAATGTTGGTTCACCACCAATATTAATAAATGAATATTTGCCACAGATTGAACATATTAGTTTTGACATTTGAAACTTTTGTTGTTTAACTTTATTTTAATTTTGAATTCGAAGGGGATTTGAGTCATCGCGAGATTATCAACAGCAACCGAGGTGACGTGGCATCATTAGCAGGGAATTACTGTAGCTTAAATATCCGAGCGTCACATGAAGCTTATTACTTGGATCATCTTCGATCCCTATGTGCTCGTGCTGAAACCCCAACTAGCTTAGTTGAGGGAAAATCTTTAGATGAGCATGCTTGTTATGTGCGACACCGTATATCTGAAAAAGGGAAACTTTTACTTGGTCAAATTCATAGTTTGCAATGCTATGCTTGGAATTTATGTGAAATATATGATTTTACTTGTTGTTCTGAAAACCCTAAGAAACACCTTCCCTATCAATGTGAGTTTAGTGATAATGGAATTGTGTCTTCGTATGCTAAAGGTGTTTATAGTTACTATGATGTTCAACAAATTGAAGAATTTGTTGCTTTTAAGGGTGCTTATGAAATTGCTTCTTTGATTGAAAAGTATGGTGCTACTCTTTACAAATCTGAAAACTTTGTCATACTTAAATATTGTTATGATAATTATGCTTCTAATGCCTATGTTAAACCATATATCGAGGACTCCTCTGCTGTCCAAGAAGAGACTAATATTTTGCAGGAGTCTATGGAAGAAGAAATTGATGAAACTGTGAGCTCATTGAATGAAAAAGATGATGAGGAGAGCGAAGAACAAAAGGAGGAAGAGCGGATTAGCTACCCGTGCCCACCTTCTAATGAGAGTAACTCTTCAACTCATACATTGTTTAATTTCCCTTCGTGCTTACCGAAGGATGATTGCTATGATGACTGTTATGATCCCGTTGATTCTCTTGAAATATCCATTTTTGATGATGCTTGCTATGCTTGTGGCCAAGATGCCAATATGAATTATGCTTATGGAGACGAACTTTCTATAGTTCCTTATGTTAAACATGAAATTGTTGCTATTGCACACACGCATGATAGTCCTATTATCTTTTCGAATTCTCCCGACTACACTATATCGGAGAAGTTTGTGCTTATTAAGGATTATATTGATGGGTTGCCTTTTACTACTACACATGATGATTTTGATGAGTATAATATGCATGTGCTTGCTGCTCCTACTTTCAATTATTATGAGAGAGGAACTATATCTCCACCTCTCTATGTTTCCCACACGATAAAATTGCAAGAAACTGTTTATACTATGCATTGGCCTTTACTATGTGTGCATGAATTGTTCTTTTATGACATGCCGATGCATAGGAAGAGAGTTAGACTTCGTCATTACATGATATATGTTACTTTGTGCTCACTACTAAATTACAAATCATTGTTAATTAAAATTGGCTTTGATATACCTTGGGATCCGGGTGGATCCATCACTTGAGCACTATATGCCTAGCTTAATGGCTTTAAAGAAAGCGCTGCTAGGGAGACAACCAGGAAGTTTTAGAGAGTCATTTATTTTTGTTGTGTGCTTTTATATAGTTTAAAAACAAAAAAAATAAAGAGGGGAACCCGAAACTTTTCAAAAAGAAAAGCGAAAGTGAGAAAGACGAGCATTGTTGAAGTGGGAGCTAGCCTTGAACTTTGTTCATGCTCACGAAAACTTTGTGAATCTTGATTACAGAAACTTTTCAACAAAAATAATTATCCCCTTGTACAATTCCATTGTATTATAAAAATAATGTGCCAAGGTTTGCCTTTAGGATGTTTACAATGCTTGTTGGTTTGTACGGTGCAGGACAGAAACTTTGACTATAGTGCGTGATTTTTAATTTTTTACTGGAACGTCAAACGGTTCTAATTTTTCTTGCACTGTCTTTCTATGCAAATTTTTTATTTTCCCTAATTTTGGCAGAATTTTTCAAGTATCAGAAGTATGGTGAATGTTCATATTGTTACAGACTGTTCTGTTTTAGACAGATTCTGTTTTTGATGCATAGTTTGCTTGTTTTGATGAAACTATCAATTTATATCAGTGGATTAAGCCATGGAAAAGCTATATTACAGTAGACACAATGCAAAAACAAAATATGAATTGGTTTGCAACAGTACTTAGAGTAGTGATTTGCTTTATTATACTAACGAATCTTACCGAGTTTTCTGTTGAAGTTTTGTGTGGATGAAGTGTTCGATGATCGAGAAGGTCTCGATATGAGGAAAAGGAGGAGAGGCAAGAGCTCAAGCTTGGGGATGCCCAAGGCACCCCAAGTAAATATTCAAGGAGACTCAAGAGTCTAAGCTTGGGGATGCCCCGGAAGGCATCCCCTCTTTTTTCAACAAGTATCGGTATGTTTTCGGATTCGTTTCGTTCATGCGATATGTGCAATCTTGGAGCGTCTTTTGCATTTAGTTTTCACTTTTATTTTATTTTATGCACCATGCTAGTATGAGATAGTCCTTGGTTGATTTATAGAATTCTCTTTGCACTTCACTTATATCTTTTGAGTATGGCCTTATAGAATGCTTCATGTGCTTCACTTATATCATTTGAAGTTTGGATTGCCTGTTTCTCTTCACATAGAAAACCGCCATTTGTAGAATGCTCTTTTGCTTCACTTATATTTGTTAGAGCGTGGGCATATCTTTTGTAGAAAGAATTAAACTCTCTTGCTTCACTTATATCTATTTAGAGAGATGACAGGAATTGGTCATTCACATGGTTAGTCATAAAATCCTACATAAAACTTGTAGATCACTGAATATGATATGTTTGATTCCTTGCAATAGTTTTGCGATATAAAGATGGTGATATTAGAGTCATGCTAGTGGGTAGTTGTGGATTAGTAGAAATACTTGTGTTGAGGTTTGTGATTCCCGTAGCATGCACGTATGGTGAACCGTTATGTGATGAAGTCGGAGCATGATTTATTTATTGATTGTCTTCCTTATGAGTGGCGGTCGGGGACGAGCGATGGTCTTTTCCTACCAATCTATCCCCCTAGGAGCATGCGCGTAGTACTTTGTTTCAATGACTTATAGATTTTTGCAATAAGTATGTGAGTTCTTTATGACTAATGTTGAGTCCATGGATTATACGCACTCTCACCCTTCCATCATTGCTAGCCTCTTCGGTACCATGCATTGCCCTTTCTCACCTTGAGAGTTGGTGCAAACTTCGCCGGTGCATCCAAACACCGTGATACGATACGCTGTATCACACATAAACCTCATTATATCTTCCTCAAAACAGCCACCATACCTACCTATCATAGCATTTCCATAGCCATTCCGAGATATATTGCCATGCAACTTCCATCATCATCATATACATGACTTGAGCATTTATTGTCATATTGCCCGAGGTCTTCATGAGAAAGCAAGTTGGATGCACACCCACTTAGTTTCAGTTTGAGCTTTCATACACTTATAGCTCTAGTGCATCCGTTGCATGGCAATCCCTACTCCTCACATTGACATCAATTGATGGGCATCTCCATAGCCCTTTGATTAGCCGCGTCGATGTGAGACTTTCTCCTTTTTGTCTTCTCCACATAACCCCCATCATATTATATTCCACCTATAGTGCTATGTCCCTGGCTCACACTCATGTATTGTGTAAAATTTGAAAAGGTTTGAGAACATCAAAAGTATGAAACAATTGCTTGGCTTGTCATCGGGGTTGTGCATGATGTGAATATTTTGTGTGGTGAAGATGGAGCATAGCCAGACTATATGATTTTGTAGGGATAACTTTCTTTGGCCATGTTTTTTTTAAAAGACATGATTGCTTTATTAGTAGGCTTGAAGTATTATTGTTTTTATGTCAAATGATAGACTATTGCTTTGAATCACTCGTGTCTTAATATTCATGCCATGATTAGACATATGGTCTAGATTGTGCTAGGTAGCATTCCACATCAAAAATTATCTTTTTTATCATTTACCTACTCGAGGACGAGCAGGAATTAAGCTTGGGGATGCTGATACGTCTCCGTCGTATCTAAACTTTTTTATTCTTCCATGCCAATATTATTCAACTTTCATATACTTTTGGCAACTTTTTATATTATTTTTGGGACTAACATATAGATCAAGTGCCCAGTGCCAGTTCCTATTTGTTGCATGTTTTATGTTTCGCATAAACCCAATATCAAACGGAGTCCAAACGGGATAAAACGGACGGAGAATTATTTTGGAATATTTATGATTTTTGGGAAGTAAAATCAACGCGAGACGGTGCCCGAGGGGGCCACGAGACAAGGGGAGCGCCCTAGACCCTCGTGGGCACCCCGTAAGGCGGTTGGCGCTCTTCTTTTGCCGCAAGAAAGCTAATTTTATGAAAAAATCTGGGCGAAAGATTCAACCCAATCGGAGTTATGGATCTCCGGATATAAAAGAAATGGTGAAAGGGAAGCAGAAGAGAACGCAGAAACAGAGAGAGACAGATCCAATCTCGGAGGGGCTCTCGCCCCTCCCATGCCATGGAGACCAAGGACCACAGGGGAAACCCTTCTCCCATCTAGGGAGGAGGTCAAGGAAGAAGAAGAAGAAGAAGGGGGGCCCTCTCCCCCTCTCTTCCGGTGGCGCCGGAACGTCGCCGAAGCCATCGTCATCACCGCAATCTTCACCATCATCATCACCGCCATCATCACCAACTCTTCCCCCCTCTATGCAGCGGTGTAACCCCTCTTTTACCCGCTGTAATTTCTACTTAAACATGGTGCTCAACGCTATATATTATTTCCCAATGATGTATGGCTATCCTATGATGTTTGAGTAGATCAGTTTTGTCCTTTGGGTTATTTGATGATCAAGATTGGTTTGAGTTGCATTTTTATTATTGGTGCTGTCCTATGGTGCTCTCCGTGTCGCGCAAGCGTGAGGGATTCCCGCTGTAGGGTTTGCAATATGTTCATGATTTGCTTATGGTGGGTGGCGTGAGTGACAGAAGCACATACCTGAGTAAGTAGGTTGTTTGCGTATGGGATAAAGGGGACTTGATGCTTTAATGCTATGGTTGGGTTTTACCTTAATGATCTTTAGTAGTTGCGGATGCTTGCTAGAGTTCCAATCATAAGTGCATATGATCCAAGTAGAGAAAGTATGTTAGCTTATGCCTCTCCCTCAAATAAAATTGCAATAATGATTGCCAGTCTAGTTATCGATTGCCTAGGGACAAATAACTTTCTCGTGACAACAAGCTCTTTACTAAAACTAATTTAGTTGTGTCTTTATCTAAATAGCCCCTACTTTTTATTTACGCACTCTTTATCTTCTTGCAAACCTATCTGAAAACACCTACAAAGTACTTCTAGTTTCATACTTGTTTTAGGTAAAGCGAACGTTAAGCGTGCGTAGAGTTGTATCGGTGGTCAATAGAACTTGAGGGAATATTTGTTCTACCTTTAACTCCTCGTTGGGTTCGACACTCTTACTTATCGAAAGAGGCTACAATTGATCCCCTATACTTGTGGGTTATCAAAGGTGCAGTCCTCCATCCCCCTCCACCTCGCACGCCTCCTCCTCGACCGCCGCCTCGCCTTCGCCGTCAGCTTCTTCACCAACCCACAAAACGCGCCCTTCATCCGCGCGGGCTCGTCGGCGCCGGAGCCGCCGACATCATCGAGCTTCCGTTCCCCTCTGGACGCCCCGCAGAGCACGGATGAGCTCCCATCCTCGACACATCTCGTCGACTTCGTCTCCGCGGTGGCAGCACTCGGGCCGACGTTCGTGGACGTGCTCGCACCGGCATCGGCTCGTCACCCTCGGCATCGGCGGCTTCGCCTCGTACATCTGCGGGGCGGTCATGATGCACAAGCCGCACGCGCTCGCGAACTCGCCGACCGAGCCGTTCCCTGTCAATGGCTTGCCGGACCTCCGCATCACCAAGGCCGACCTCAACCCGCCCTTCGACGACCCGCAGCCGGCCGGCCCGCACTGGGACTTCGTAAGCCAGAGCTGCAGCGCCCGTTAGCTCTAACCAGCAAGCGGCGGCGGCGGGCGCGGCGAGTAGCAAGGCGCAGCGCGCGGCGAACGGGCGAGCATCAGCGGGCACGATGCACAGCGGGCACCGGCGGGCGCTGCGAGCGGCGCCGCGGCGCGCAGCGGAACGGGCGAGCAGCAGCGGGTACAAACGACGTTGACTAACAATGCCAGTACTTACATGCAAGCCAGGCTGTCATAAGTGCGTTTAAAATGAATTAATGGGTCAATTTACAGACACGGTAGTTTTAAGTTAAAGATTAGAGAAAAAGTGGTAGTTTTCGGCACAAATTTGTAAAGTGGTAGTTTCTAGGCACGTTTCCATGAATTGTGGTAGTTTTTTGTTAAATACTCCACGTGGATGGACACGCGCAGGATGGTGGTGTTGTATGACGCCATGGTGGCGTCGATGGTAGGCCTGGCAAGGTTGGTGCGTCATGACCTGTTTTGGAGATGGATCAGTGGTTGGTGGTGGCGGCGACCTGTGAGAGTGCGCCAGACCGGTGTGTGACCCAATCCTGACATTGTGGCTTGGTTGGGGCATCCGACTTTAGATGTTAGGATTTGATGTGATGTCTGTTTGGTATTAGGCTCGGACATTTGGCACCCCTTCATCAAGGGGATAAGTGTAGCGACAGGTGTGTTGCTAAGATGGTGGCTTCAGACATACTGATGTGTTACTTTGTAAGGTCCTTGTGAATAATTAATAATATGGCTGCATGCATCATCCAGGTGTAGAGGCAGGGGGTATATACTCCTTTTCAAAAAAAGATTTTTATTCCGGTAAATGTTTCCCGTGACCAGAATAGGGTTGCACATGGCTTAGCAAACTATAGAGATATGAGGATAACACTCCGTGTTGGCTTAACCAACCCCCTCGGAACTCATTGCCAAGGATTGTAACTCCATGATACGTCTCCAACGTATCTATAATTTTTGATTGCTCCATGCTATATTATCTACTGTTTTGGACATTATTGGGCTTTATATTCACTTTTATATTATTTTTGGGACTAACCTATTAACCGGAGGCCCAGCCCAGAATTGCTGGTTTTGCCTATTTCAGAGTTTCGCAGAAAAGGAATATCAAACGGAGTCCAAACGGAATGAAACCTTCGGGAACGTGATTTTCAGAACGAACAAGATCCAGGAGACTTGGACCCTACGTCAAGAAATAAAGGAGGAGGCCACTAGGTAGGGGCGCGCCTACCTCCCAGGGCGCGCCCTCCACCCTCGTGGGCCCCATGTTGCTCCACCGACGTACCCCTTCCTCCTATATATACCTACGTACCCCCAAACGATCAGATACGGAGCCACAAACCTAATTCCACCGCCGCAACCATCTGTACCCACGAGATCCCATCTTGGGGCCTGTTCCGGAGCTCCGCCGGAGGGGGCATCCATCACGGAGGGCTTCTACATCATCACCATAGCCCCTCCGATGAAGTGTGAGTAGTTTACCTCAGACCTTCGGGTCCGTAGTTATTAGCTAGATGGCTTCTTCTCTCTTTTTGGATCTCAATACAATGTTCTCGCCCTCTCTCGTGGAGATCTATTCGATGTAATCTTCTTTTGCGGTGTGTTTGTTGAGACCGATGAATTGTGGGTTTATGATCAAGTTTATCTATGAACAATATTTGAATCTTCTCTGAATTCTTTTACGTATGATTGGTTATCTTTGCAAGTCTCTTCGAATTATCAGTTTGGTTTGGCCTACTAGATTGATCTTTCTTGCAATGGGAGAAGTGCTTAGCTTTGGGTTAAATCTTGCGGTGTCCTTTCCCAGTGACAGTAGGGGCAGCAAGGCACGTATTGTATTGTTGCCATCGAGGATAACAAGATGGGGTTTTATCATATTGCATGAATTTATCCCTCTACATCATGTCATCTTGCTTAAGGCGTTACTCTATTTTTATGAACTTAATACTCTAGATGCATGCTGGATAGCGGTCGATGAGTGGAGTAATACTAGTAGATGCAGGCAGGAGTCGGTCTACTTGTCTCGGATGTGATGCCTATATATATGATCATACCTAGATATTCTCATAACAATGATCAATTCTGTCAATTGCTCAACAGTAATTTGTTCACCCACCGTAAAATACTTATGCTCTTGAGAAAAGCCACTAGTGAAACCTATGACCCCCGGGTCTATCTTCATCATATTAATCTTCCAATACTTAGTTATTTCCTTTGCTTTTACTTTGCATCTTTATCACAAAAATACCAAAAATATTATCCTATCATATCTATCAGATCTCACTCTCGTAAGTGACCGTGTAGGGATTGACAACCCCTTATCGCGTTGGTTGCGAGGATTTATTTGTTTTGTGTAGGTGCGAGGGACTCGCGCGTAGCCTCCTACTGGATTGATACCTTGGTTCTCAATAACTGAGGCAAATACTTACGCTACTTTGCTGCATCACCCTTTCCTCTTCAAGGGAAAACCAACGCAGTGCTCAAGAGGTAGCACTCCATGATCCTCAAATAAATATCAAATCAACTGCTGAAGAGCACCGTATTCTAGTCTATCGTCGCCCGGTCGTGCATCCAGAAGAAACAACAACGATGTGCAATCATGCGGCCGAAATCACTGTTCTGACCTTGTAAGCGTTTGTCATCGCAAACTGAACTCGACATGAAAGTATTTCATGATTTGACCCTTTTAGAAACGCCAGAGCCCGCGGCGTTGCTGACCAACACTGAAACACCAACCCAGCTAGTGTTTCTTGCCAACATGGAAACGCCGAGGAAGCTTGTGTTGCTGCCCTGGCCCACGTCCAGTCCAAACCCGCTGTTTTCGCTGACGTGGCACGTCTGAAATGCCAATGTCCCTGGCATTTCTGGCCTGGATCAAGTAATGTGTGCGGGGCCGCGGGGGCCGCACCCAGCCCACTCACAGCCCCGGTCGGGCAATTCGTCCCATGAGGAACTGGCGGCCGCCCCTCCCTCTTCTTCACCAAATCCCCCCAAATCTGCTATTTTGACCATCAAGACGAGTAGATCGGAGCATCCCCGAGTTGCTTGAGGTATTCTCTTCCCAATCCTCCATTTATTTTCAGTCAAGATTGGCTATTGTAGGTGCATTTTTTCAAACATGGTGGAACCCTAAGATGAGTTATTAGTGATTTGTTTGATGAATATTTTGGTTAGATTATGTTTAGAAAGAAGACATGTACTCCTTGTGTTAAAGTATTCTTAGTTAACTTGTGTAGTATTGGATTTAGAGATGGACCATTTTTTTGGATTAGGTCGAACCTATTATTTGTTCATAATTAGTTGTGATACATTCTTTGGGATAAAATAGGTTGAAAAGAATTGGTGCTGGTAATGTCGTTCGTGATTTGTATCTTTGGGATAATTTGTAGTAGTTTCTCACACGATTTTGTCTATGATGTGGTCATAATTTTAAGCATATATCATAATGAATCCATTGACCTTATTTTGTAGGGTGTTTGAGCCGGATAAATATCCCGGCCTTGATGATTATTACGAGGAGAAGAATCGTGTTGTGCTAGTGGAAAGAGGGGAGGTAATTATGTATCTACATTGTTGATTCTCATATTGTGAGTAGTTTAGAGAAGTATATAAATTGTGCGTGTGTTCTTTGTAGGTTCCTCCAATACTTCGGTTGAGAGGCCACAACCCACGTGAGTCCCTGAAGTATGACCGTCACTATGAGCCTTATTTTAGAAGAATGGATCTTCTCCGGTTTGTGCTCAACTTTAAAGGCACACCACCATGGCTGAACTCGACGGCCATTACTGCCCTTACGGACCGTTGGAGGCCGGAGACGCACTCTTTTCACCTTGCTCTCGGTGAGATGATCGTCACTTTGGAGGATATTGGGATGATCTCTGGGCTTCCGATCGAGGGCAGGGCTGTTACCGAGAAGGTGAAGTTTGAGGGGTGGCGACAACGGGTTGCAGGATTGGTTGGTGTTGAACCTGTCCCGTGGATTCATGAAACAAAGAAGGATCCTAGGCCATCCGGTGCTTTGTTCTCGTGGCTACAAGATCATTTTTACGACTGCCCAGAGAATGCCAGTCGGGCTGTTGTGGAGAGGTACGCCAGGGCTTACTTATGGAATCTTTTGACCCAAGTGGTGTTTCCTGACGGCACGGGAGACACAGCCTCGTGGATGTTCTTGGACCCTCTTCGTAACTGGGATGTTAAGTGGAGTTGGGGGTCGGCGGCACTAGCCTTCTTGTACCGTCAGGTAATGCTTACTATGATGCATTCTCATTATATGAAAGAGATTTTTGCATGTGATCTTTTAACGTGTGTACAAATGTGCAGTTGGATGGAGCATGTATGAGGAGTAAGCCTAAATCTTGTCTTGGTGGTTTCGTTTGGGCCCTACAGATTTGGATGCGGGAGCGTATCCCTATGGGCCGTAACATCACCATTGCTCCAGAAGAACCTTGGGAGTGGCCTTATGACGGGGATGAGGAGCGGTACCCCACTATCGCATACACGTGAGCTAATGTCCAAGTGTCGAGTATCGCCGCCATGGGGTGGTACAAGGCTAAGCGAGCTTGACATGCTTAGTTACAATCAGGTAATTATCAAATACCTTGCCATCATTACAGTTTTTTGTTGTTGTGCATGAGCGAGTGACATGTTGTGATGTAGGTCAATTGGAGGTCGTACATGGTACTTAGGCAGTTTCCTTTGAGCAATATGTGCCTTCATGACCAACATCTTTGGCGTGTGCGTTGCCCCATGATATGTTTTTTTGCGGTCGAGTGGCATCTTCCACATCGTGTTTCGAAGCAATTTGGAGTACAACAACGCACCCCGCCGAATTATGTTGAGACAAGTGTGGTGCTACATAGGTGAGAGTTTTGTGTACCATATGTTGATCAATGTGTACCACGGAAAAATGAAATTGATACCAATTCTTCTCATGCTTTGTAGGACGAGCCGGCAAAACAACAAGAATGCCACTAATTGGGAGGATCACCCTCTTATGTGGGTGGACATGTGGAATGCTCAGAGGAATGCCCGAGTTGAAGATGATCACACACCTGACAATGACGAGGGGGCATATTTAAGGCATTTGGAGTGGCTTCGCAAAGAGTACAGAGTTATCCATAAGGGTGCTTGGACTCGTGCCGATTTCTTGGAAGTAATGCCAAGTGAGGCTGCTGATGGTGCATTCAACAACTCTACTAGGGAGACCATTGGAGCGCACCTAGATTATGGCCCTCTGCATGACCGAGTGGTATGTCCTTCTTGTCTCTTTTTTGAAATATGAACATGTGTCATTTCTTCGTGAGTGGTGTGTCACATATGTTTTATTCAGGGCACGGAGCTATGGAGATGTATCAATGATAGTAATGTGGTGCTTGGCGGTGCACCTAGTCCAGAAACGGACGGGCTTGTTAGGAGTACTCTACAGGTTAGAGGCCTTCGTAATATGAACATGTGCTTTCTTTCATCGTAACTATTTTTGCATATTTACATGTTAATGTCTTTGCTTGTGCAGAAGGTTGTGAATCGTTGCCGCACACTAGCAGCTTTACTCTCTTGCCATGGTGGTTCATCCATGGATGTGCGTGCACGTGCTCAGTATAGAATGGGTGTGCTTTCTTCTGCTCATCCATCTTCCAGCCGAGCACGTGCTTATTCCGCCTGTCCATCTTCCAGCCGAGCACGGATTGATGAACAGGAAGATGAAGAGGAGGAGACAGACGACGATGCAGATCTGGACTATATGGAGCTTGGGGCTTCGCAGATGGAAGAAGTTCCACAGCCAACTCAACCTTCTGAAGAAGCACGTCAAGTTAGCTCAAGAACCATCCGACGTCCTGGATGGCAGAACACTCCAGAGGGCTACGCCAACAGGGGAAGATGGCTGCGAAAAGAGGGAATAAGTGAAGCGATCATTGATGCTTTATATCATGTGAACTAGTAATGTAGCCAGGGAAGAAGAATGTGTGAACTTGTTATGTTTTATGTCTGGTGGACTTGTTAGTTCTATGTCTGGTGGACTTGTTAGTTCTATGTCAGCTGGATCATGTTAAGTTCGTTGTGAAAATATGTCCCATTGCTATCTGTTGCTGGACTTGGCATTTATATTGTGAAAATATGTCCCTTTGCTACCTGTAATGGAATGGGCAGGAAGGTTTCCTGTGATCTGCATAGTTGGGTAGAAACGCCAAAGCCAATGGCGTTTCATGGTAGCTTTGAAACGCCGACAGTGTCTGGCGTTTCTGCCTTAAACGGAAATGTTTCGTGTACGTGTCCCAGGCAGCCCCTGTCTTAAAGAAATGCCAGGTCAGGCTGAACGTTTCAAAGTAGGTTACAAATGCCAAAGGTGTTGCCGTTTCACATCCACATAGCAACGTTTCATAGACATGTCCCAGGCAGCCTCTATTTTAAAGAAATGCCAGGCTGAGATAAACGTTTCCAGATAGCTTTGAAACGCCAGGGGTAGTGGTTTTTCCAACCATTACAGAAATGCCATAAGGTTTGGCGTTTGAGTTAGAACAGTATGTGCCAACAAACTTCCAATCACATTTTGTGGTACACTTGAATTTAGAGTACACATAGTTCACCACATAAAGTAGTACACATAGAGGAGTACAAAAATTTTTATAGTACACATAGTTCACCACATAAAGGAGTACACATAGAGGAGTCCAAAGCAATTTAGAGTACACATAGTTCACCACATAAAGGAGTCTAGGCAACAAGAAGGGTTCAAGATAAAATGCACATGAAGGAGTGCATGGCACAGTTCACAACATGATGAGAACCACATTGCTCTATTGTGTAGAGCAAGGCCCCTTTCCCTTCTTCTTCTTCCTCTCTTCTTCTTCCTCCTCCTCCCTTTTGAAGGAAATATGCCCTAGAGACAATAATAAAGTTGTTATTTTATATTTCCTTATTCATGATAAAGGTTTATTATTCATGCTAGAATTGTATTGATCGGAAACCTAAATACATGTGTGAATACATAAACAAATACCATGTCCCTAGTAAGCCTCTACTAGACTAGCTCGTTGATCAAAGATGGTTAAAGTTTCCTAACCATAGACATGTGTTGTCATTTGATAATTGGATCACATCATTAGGAGAATGATGTGATGGACAAGACCCATCCGTTAGCTTAGCATAATGATCGTTCAGTTTAATTGCTATTGCTTTCTTCATGTCAAATACATATTCCTTTGACTATGAGATTATGCAACTACCGGATACCAGAGGAATGCCTTGTGTGCTATCAAACGTCACAACGTAACTGGGTGATTATAAAGATGCTCTACATGTATCTCCAAAGGTGTTTGTTAAGTTGGCATAGATCGAGATTAGGATTTGTCACTCCGAGTATCGGAGAGGTATCTCTGGGCCCTCTCGGTAATACACATAATAAGCTTGCAAGCAAACGACTAAGGAGTTAGTCATGAGGTGATGTATTACGGAACGAGTAAAGAGACTTGCCGGTAACGAGATTGAACTAGGTATGAAAATACCGACGATCGAATCTCGGGCAAGTAACATACCGATGGACAATGGGAATTACGTATGTTGTCATAACAGTTCGACCGATAAAGATCTGCCTAGAATATGTAGAAGCCAATATGGGCATCCAGGTTCCACTATTGGTTATTGACTGGAGAGGTGTCTCGGTCATGTCTACATAGTTCTCGAACCCGTAGGGTCCGCACGCTTAACGTTCGTTGACAATATAATATTATATGAGTTATGTGATTTGGTGACTGAATGTTTTCGGAGTCCTGGATGAGATCACGGACATGACGAGGTGTCTCAAAATGGTGGAGAGGTAAAGATTGATATATAGGACGATGGTATTCGAACACCGGAAGTGTTTCGGAGGGTACCGGGTACATATCGGATCACCGGAAGGGGTTCCGGGCACCCCCGGCAAAAGATATGGGCCTTATGGGCCAAGAGGGGAAACGCACCAGCCACAGGGGCTGGTGTGCCCCCCATAGGGGCCGGCCAAGTTGGAGAAGGAAAGGGAAGGAGGAAAGGAAAGAAAGGGAATAGGATTCCCCCTTCCCCCTCTTTCCTTCCCCCTCCGATATATATGGCAGGGGGCGCGCGGCTTGGGAGGAGCCCAAGTAGGACTCGGTCCTACTTGGGGTGCCTCCTGGCCTCTCCCCTCCCCCTCCCACCTATATATATGTGGGGGGCGCCTAGCACACCCCAGAGAATTGTTTTAGCCGTGTGCGGCGCCCCCCTCCACCGTTTACACCCCCGGTCATATTTTCGTAGTGCTTAGGCGAAGCCCTATGAGGATCACTTCAGCATCACCATCACCATCACCACGCCGTCTTGCTGACGGAACTCATCTACTACCTCGGCGTCTTGCTGGATCAAGAAAGCGAGGGACGTCACCGAGCTGAACGTGTGCAGAACGCGGAGGTGTCGTGTGTTTGGTACTTGATCGGTTGAAGCGCGAAGAAGTTCGACTACATCAACCGCGTTGAGAAACGCTTCCGCTTACGGTCTACGAGGGTATGTAGACACACTCTCCGCTCGTTGCTATGCGTCTCCATGGATAGATCATTGTGTGTGTGTGTAGAATTTTTTTGTTTTCCATGCAACGATTCCCAACAATGGCATCATGAGCCAGGTCTATGCGTAGATGATATGCATGAGTAGAACACAAAGAGTTCCGGGTGGTGATAGTCATACTACTTACCACCAACGTATTATTTTGATTCGGCGGTATTGTGGGATGAAGCGGCCTGGACCAACCTTACATGTCCACGCACATGAGACCGGTTCCACCAACAGAAATGCAGCTAGTTTTGCATAAAGGTGGCTGATGGGTGTCTGTTTCTCCTACTTTAGTTGAATCGAATTTGATTGTGGCCGGTCCTTGAAGAAGGTTAAAATAGCAAACTTGACGAAACACCATTGTGGTTTAATGCGTAGGTAAGAATGGTTCTTACTAGAAGCCCGTAGCAGCCACGTAAAACTTGCAACAACAAAGTAGAGGACGTCTAACTTGTTTTTGCAGGGCATGTTGTGATGTGATATGGTCAAGACATGATGTGATAAACGTTATTGTATGAGATGATCATGTTTAGTAAGATATCTAACAACCGGCAGGAGCCTTATGGTTGTCTCTTTATTGTATGAAATGCATGAGCCATGTCATTGCTTTACTTTATCGCTATGTGTTAGCAATAGTTGTAGAAGCAATAGTTGACGAGACGACCATGACGCTACGATGGAGATAAAGGTGTCAAGCCGGTGATGATGGAGATCATGACGATGCTTTGGAGATGGAGATCAAAAGCACAAGATGATGATGGCCATATCATGTCACATATTTTGATTGCATGTGATGTTTATCTTTTATGCATCTTATTTTGCTTAGTACGGCGGTAGCATTATAAGATGATCCCTTCACCAAATTTCAAGGTAAAAGTGTTCTCCCTGAGTATGCACCGTTGCTACAGTTCGTCGTGTTGAGACACCACGTGATGATCTGGTGTGATAGACTCTACGTTCACATACAACGGGTGCAAGACAGTTTTGCACATGCAGAATACTTGGGTTAAACTTGACGAGCCTAGCATGTACAGACATGCATGGCCTCAGAACACTGGAGACCGAAATCGAACGTGAATCATATAGTAGATATGATCAACATAGAGATGTTCACCATTGATGACTACCCCATCTCACGTGATGATTGGACATGGGTTAGTTTATTTGGATCACGTATCACTTAGATGACTTGAGGGGTATCTATTTAAGTGGGAGTTCTTTAGTAATATGATTAATTGAACTTAATTTATCATGAACTTAGTCTTATAGTTTTTCATATCTATGTTGTAGATCAATAGCTCGCGATATAGCTCCTATATATTTTTGATATGTTCCTAGAGAAAACTAACTTGAAAGATGATAGTAGCAATGGTGCGGACTGGGTCCGTGATTTGAGGATTATCCTCATTGCTGCACAGAAGAATTATGTCCTTGATGCACCGCTAGGTGACAAACCTGTTGTAGTAGCAGATGCAGACGTTATGAACGTTTTGCAAGCTCGATATGATGACTACTTGATAGTTTAGTGCACCATGCTTTACGGCTTAGAACCGAGACTTCAAAAACGTTTTGAACGCCACAGAGCATATGAGATGTTCCAAGAGCTGAAAATTGGTATTTCAGATTCCTGCCCGTGTCGAGAGGTATGAGACCCCTGACAAGTACTTTGTCTACAAGATGGAGGAGAATAGCTCACCCAGTGACCATGTGCTCAGAATGTCTGGGTACTTGATGTCTGCTAGGACTACGTCGGTATTTCCCCAAAGAGGAAGGGATGATGCAACATACCGACGATAGGTATTTCCCTTAGTGATGACACCAAGGTTATCGAACCAGTAGGAGAACCAAGCAACACCATGTAAACAGCACCTGCACACAAATAACAAATACTCAAAACCCGACGAATTAAAGGGGTTGTCAATCCCTTTCGGGCAACGACGCCAGAAATTGGCAAACGGACCTGAGAGAGTTGTAAATATTGATAGATCGAACGCCAAATAAAATAAATTGCAGCAAGGTATTTTTGTATTTTTGGTTTAATAGATCTTAAAATAAAAAGGCAAATAAAATAGATCACAAAGGCAAATAATATGAGAAAGAGACCCGGGGGCCGTAGGTTTCACTAGTGGCTTCTCTCGAGAGAAATAGCAAACGGTGGGTGAACAAATTACTGTTGGGCAATTGATAGCACTTCAAATAATCATGACGATATCCAGGCAACGATCATTATATAGGCATCACGTCCAAGATTAGTAGACTGACTCCTGCCTGGATCTACTACTATTACTCCACACATCCACCGCTATCCAGCATGTATCTAGTGTATTAAGTCCATGGAAAAACAGAGTAATGCAATAAGAACGATGAGATGATGTAGACAAGATCTATTTATGTAGAAATAGACCCCATCGTTTTATCCTTAGTAGCAACGATACATACGTGTCGGTTCCCGTTCTGTCACTGGGATCAAGCACCGTAAGATCGAACCCACTACAAAGCACCTCTTCCCATTGCAAGATAAATAGATCAAGTTGGCCAAACAAAACCCAAATATCAGAGAAGAAATACGAGGCTATAAGCAATCATGCATATAAGAGATCAAAGAAGTCTCAAATAACTTCCATGGATAAAAAGATAGATCTAATCATAAACTAAAAGTTCATCGGATCCCAACAAACACATCGCAAAAAGAGTTACATCATATGGATCTCCAAGAGACCATTGTATTGAGAATTGAACGAGAGAGAGGAAGCCATCTAGCTACTAACTACGGACCCGTAGCTCTACAAAGAACTACTCACGCATCATCAGAGAGGCACCAATGGAAGTGGTAAAGCCCTCCGTGATGGTGTCTAGATTCGATCTGGTAGCTCTGGACTCTGCGGCGGCTGGAATTGATTTTCGTCGACTCCCCTAGGGTTTCTAGAAAATTGGGGTATTTATAGAGCAAAGAGTCGGTTTAGGGGGCACCCGAGGTGGGCACAACCCACCAGGGCGCGCCTGGGCCTCCTGGCGCGCCCTGGTGGGTTGTGCTCCCCTCGAAGCCCCCCCCCCGGCGATTCTCCGGCCCATTGGATGTCTTCTGGTCCAAAAAATCCACAAATTTTTTTGCTGCGTTTGGACTCCGTTTGGTATTGATTTCCTTAGATGTAAAAAACATGCCGAAAACAGCAACTGGCACTTGGCACTATGTCAATAGGTTAGTACCAAAAATGATATAAAATGATTATAAAACATCCAAGAATGATAGTATAACAGCATGGAACAATCAAAAATTATAGATACGTTGGAGATGTATCAGCATCCCCAAGCTTAATTCATGCTCGTCCTCGAGTAGGTAAATGATAAAAACAGAATTTTTGATGTGGAATGCTGCCTAACATGCCATCTCGTATTCTTTTCTTTATAGCATGGACATCTGGACTTTTATACGATTCAATGCAATAGTCTAGTTTTGACATGAGGACTTAAATACTCAAGCATACCAACAAGCAACCATGTCTTTCAAAATATCAACGCTAAAATAAGCTATCCCTAGCCCATCATGCTCAATCATTGATCCATTCATGAAACACACTCGCATATTAGCTACACCCAATGCTCAAGTACGATCATAGTGCCCCCTAGTTGGTGCCTTATAAGAGAAGATGGAGACTCAAAATAAAAATAAAGATTGCATAAAGTAAAAGAAAGGCCCTTCACAGAGGGAAGTAGGGATTTGTAGAGATGCCAGAGCTCAAAGAGAAAATTGAGAGATAAAAACATTTTGAGAGGCATACTTTTCCCACCAACGAAAATGACTTAGATCTCCCAACACTTTCCATGCTAGATATATCATAGGCGGTTCCCAAACAGAAAATAAAGTTTATTCCTTTTTCACCATACTTTCACTTTCCATGGCTAACCGTATCCACGGGTGCCTTCCATACCAACACTTTCCAAGGAATTTATTATTTGACAACATAAAGTAAATTCATTTTTCATTTCGGGGCTGGGCATCCCTAATACCTTTGCCTTACTCTCGTGCAATGACAAGTGAATAAACACCCATCGTGAGAATAACACATCTAGCATGGAAAATATTAGCCACCCCTCACTGCCTCGCGAGCGGTACGAGCACACAAAAGAGAAATTTATTTTGAATATTAGAGATGGCACATACAAATTTGCTTAGAATGGCAAAAGAATACCGCATATAGGTAGATATAGTGGACTCATGTGGCAAAACTGGTTTAAAGGATTTTGGATACACAAGTAGTGATCATACTTAGTGTAAAATGAAGGCTAGCAAAAGATTGAGAAGCGACCAACCAAGAAAAGAATAATCACATAAGCGAGCATTAAGCATAATTAACACCGAATAATGCACCACATGTAGGATGTAATTTCGTTGCATGACTATTGACTTTCGTGCTTGCATAGGGAATCATAGACCTTAACACCAATATTCTTACTATAGCATAATTACTCATCAACATGACTCACATATCACATCATCATATCTCAAAACTATTACTAAGAATCAAGTTTATTTTGTCCAATGATCTTCATGAAAGTTTTTATTATATCCTTCTTGGATATCTATCACTTTGGGACTAATTTTCATGTGTTGCTTTTGATAAGCTCAGACAAATATAAGTGAAGATCATGAGCATAATTTTTCTTTCTCTCAAATTAATTTAAGTGAAGTAAGAGAGAATTTCTTAAAAAATTTACTCACTCTCAAATAAATATAAGTGAAGCAAGAGAGCATTTCTTCAAAAGTACTAAAGCACACCGTGCTCAAAAAGATATAAGTGAAGCACCAGAGCAAATCCATAGCTCATAAAAATTTAAGTGAAGCATAGAGAGCAATTCTAACAAGTCATGGCATAATTTTGGCTCTCTCAAACAAGTGTGTCCAGCGAGTGATGAAGACTAAAAACACAAAGAAAATCAAGCAAAGACTCATATCATACAAGACGTTCCAAGCAAAACACATAGTATGCGACGAATAAAAATATAGCTTCGAGTAAAATACCGATGGTCGTTAGAAGAAAGAGGGGATGCCACTCGGGGCATCCCCAAGCTTAGTTGCTTGCTTCTCTTTGGATAATAACTTGGGGGGCCATGGGCATCCCCAAGATTAGGCTCTTCTTACTCCTTATTCCTTCATCCATCATAAGATAACCCAAAACTTGAAAACTTCAATCACACAAAACTCAACAAAACCTTCGTGAGATCCGTTAGTATAAGAAAACAAATCACTACTATAAGTAATGTTGCAAACCAATTCATATTTTATTCTTGCATTATATCTACTGTATTCCAACTTTTCTATGGCAAAAACTCATCAAAGAAAACCATAGAATCATCAAAACAAGCACACAACGCAAAGAAAACAAATTTTGTCAAAAACAGAACAGTCTGTAGAAATCTGGATATTTCAAATACTTCTAAAACTCCAAAAATTATGAAAAACTAGGACGACCTGGGAAATTTGTATATTAATCTTCTGCAAAAAGAATTGGTATTTTATCACGCTCTGGTTAAAAATGAAAATTATTTTCGTGAGCGCAAAAGTTTCTGTTTTTAAGCAAGATCAAACAACTATCACCCAAGAAGATCCTAAAAGCTTTACTTGGCACAAACACTAATTAAAACCACAAAAACACATCTAATCAGAGGAATAATTGTGCTAACACTCAAGAACAGAAAGCAAAAAAACAAAAATAAATTTTATTCATTGGGTTGCCTCCCAACAAGCTCTTTTTTTATAGCCATTAAGATAGGCTTAAGATTTTAACGATGCTCACACGAAAGATAAGAATTGAAACACAAAGAGAGCATCATGAAACATATGACAAACACATTTAATTCTAACATACTTCCTATGCATAGGAATTTTATAAGCAAACAAATTATCAAGACAAGAAACATCTAACATATGCAAAGAAGGAAATAAAACATTGACGATCTCAACATAACGAGAGGTAATTTAGTAACATGAAAATTTCTACAACCATATTTTCCTCTCTCATAATAATTATATGTTGGATCATAATCAAATTCAATAATATAGCTATCACATAAAATTTTCTCTTCATGATCCACATGCATAAAAGTTTTATTTCCAAGATAGTGGGATTAACATCAAATAAAGTCATGACCTCTCCAAGCCCACTTTTATCAAAAAGTTCATAAGATTGATTATTCTCCAAAGTAGTGGGATCATTATCACCTAGAGTTGAAACTCTTCCAAATCCACTTTCAATATTATCTCAAACATATTCATCATGAGGCTTAAATAAATTTTCAAGATCATAAGAAGAATCACCCCAATCATGATCATTGCAATAAGTAGTGGGCATAGCAATATTAGCATCCCCAAGCTTGGGGTTTTGCATATCATTAGCATAATTGACATTAATAGAATTTATAATAACATCATTACAATCATGCTTTTCATCCAAGGAGCTATCGTGAATCACGTTAGAAATTCCTTTTTTTAACACTTCATCACAATTTTTCAGATTCATGAATCTCAAGCAAAAGTTCATAAAGATAATCTAGCGCATTCAATTCACTAGCAATTGGTTCATCATAATTGGATCTTTTGAAAAGATTAGCAAGTGGATGAGGATCTATATCAATAAATTTTTAGCAAGCAAAGATGCAAGCAAATAGAAGGCACATGGTGACACAAGTAGAGATAGCAAACAAGAGATCTAACGAGAAAAAGGCAAACAAAAAAGAGGGCGAATAAAATGCCAAATTTTTGTTAAGTGGGGGAGACGAAAACGAGAGGCAAATGGCAAATAATGTAAATTGCGAGGAGATGAGATTTGTGATTAGGAACCTGGTAGATGTTGATGATGTCTCCCCGGCAACGGCACCAGAAATTCCTTTTGATGTCTGCTAGGACTACGTCGGTATTTCCCCAAAGAGGAAGGGATGATGCAGCACAGCGATGTTAGGTATTTCCCTCAGTGATGAGACCAAGGTTATCGAACCAGTAGGTGAACCAAGCAACACTACGTAAACAACACCTGAACACAAATAACAAATACTCGCAACCCGACGTATTAAAGGCATTGTCAATCCCTTTGGGCAACGGCGCCAGAAATTGGCAAACGGACGCGAGAGAGTTGTAAATATTGATAGATTGAACGCCAGATAAAATAAATTGCAGCAAGGTATTTTTGTATTTTTTGTTTAATAGATCTGAAAATAAAAGGCAAATAAAATAGAGTGCAAAGGCAAATAATATGAGAAAGAGACCCAGGGGCCGTAGGTTTCACTAGTGGCTTCTCTCGAGAGAAATAGCAAACGGTGGGTGAACAAATTAATGTTGGGCAATTGATAGAACTTCAAATAATCATGATGATATCCAGGCAATGATCATTATATAGGCATCACGTCCAAGATTAGTAGACCGACTCCTGCCTGCATCTACTACTATTGCTCCACACATCGACCTCTATCTAGCATGCATCTAGTGTACTAAGTTCATGGAAAAATGGAGTAATGCAATAAGAACGATGATGTGATGTAGACAAGATCTATTTATGTAGAAATAGACCCCATCGTTTTATCCTTAGTAGCAACAATACATACGTGACGATTCCCGTTCTGTCACTGGGATCAAGCACCGCAAGATCAAACCCACTACAAAGCACCTCTTCCCATTGCAAGATAAATAAATCAAGTTGGCCAAAAATACCCAAATATTATAGAAGAAATACGAGGCTAGAAGCAATCATGCATATAAGAGATCAAAGAAGTCTCAAATAACTTTCATGGATAAAAAGATAGATGTAACCATAAACTCAAAGTTTATCGGATCCCAACAATCACACCCCAAAAAGAGTTACATCATATGGATCTCCAAGAGACCATTGTATTGAGAATCAAACGAGAGAGAGGAAGCCATCTAGCTGCTGGGTAACGTAGCAGAAATTCAAAATTTTCTACGCATCACCAAGATCAATCTATGGAGTAATCTAGCAACGAGGGGAAGGGGAGTGCATCTACATACCATTGTAGATCGCGATGCGGAAGCGTTGCAAGAACGCGGATGAAGGAGTCGTACTCGTAGCGATTCAGATCGCGGTTGATTCCGATCTAAGCACCGAAGAACGGTGCCTCCGTGTTCAACACACGTGCAGCCCGGCGACGTCTCCCACGCCTTGATCCAGCAAGGAGAGAGGGAGAGGTTGGGGAAGACTCCATCCAACAGCAGCACGACGGCTGGTGGTGGTGGAGGAGCGTGGCAATCCCGCAGGGCTTCGCCAAGCACCGCGGGAGAGGAGGAGGAGGGAGAGGGGTAGGGCTGCGCCGAAAGAGAGACGTTCTCATGTCTTGGGCAGCCCCAAACCTCAACTATATATAGGGGGGAGGGGCTGCGCCCCCTCTAGGGTTTCCACCCCCAAGGGCTGGCGGCCAGCCCTAGATCCCATCTAGGGGGGCGGCCAAGGAGAGGAGAGGGGGGGCGCCACTAGGATGGGCCTTAAGGCCCATCTGGACCTAGGGTTTGCCCCCTCCCACTCTCCCATGCGCTTGGGCCTTGGTGGGGGGGCGCACCAGCCCACCTGGGGCTGGTCCCCTCCCACACTTGGCCCACGCAGCCTTCTGAGGCTGGTGGCCCCACTTGGTGGACCCCCGGGACCCTCCCGGTGGTCCCGGTACATTACCGATATCACCCGAAACTTTTCCGGTGACCAAAACAGGACTTCCCATATATAAATCTTTACCTCCGGACCATTCCGGAACTCCTCGTGACGTCCGGGATCTCATCCGGGACTCCGAACAACATTCGGTAACCACGTATATCTTTTCCTATAACCCTAGCGTCATCGAACCTTAAGTGTGTAGACCCTACGGGTTCGGGAACCATGCAGACATGACCGAGACGTTCTCCGATCAATAACCAACAGCGGGATCTGGATACCCATGTTGGCTCCCACATGTTCCACGATGATCTCATCGGATGAACCACGATGTCTGGGATTCAATCAATCCCGTATGCAATTCCCTTTGTCTATCGATATGTTACTTGCCCGAGATTCGATCGTCGGTATCCCTATACCTTGTTCAATCTCGTTACCGGCAAGTCTCTTTACTCGTTCCGTAACTCACATCATCCCGTGATCAACTCCTTGGTCACATTGTGCGCATTATGATGATGTCCTACCGAGTGGGCCCAGAGATACCTCTCCGTTTACACGGAGTGACAAATCCCAGTCTCGATTCGTGCCAACCCAACAGACACTTTCGGAGATACCTGTAGTGCACCTTTATAGTCACCCAGTTACGTTGTGACGTTTGGTACACCCAAAGCATTCCTACGGTATCCGGGAGTTGCACAATCTCATGGTCTAAGGAACTGATACTTGACATTAGAAAAGCTCTGAGCAAACGAACTACGCGATCTTGTGCTAGGCTTAGGATTGGGTCTCGTCCATCACATCATTCTCCTAATGATGTGATCCCGTTATCAACGACATCCAATGTCCATGGTCAGGAAACCGTAACCATCTATTGATCAACGAGCTAGTCTCCTAGAGGCTTACTAGGGACATGGTGTTGTCTATGTATCCACACATGTATCTGAGTTTCCTATCAATACAATTCTAGCATGGATAATAAACGATTATCATGAACAAGGAAATATAATAATAACCTATTTATTATTGCCTCTAGGGCATATTTCCAACACTAGCTACTAACTACGGACCCGTAGGTCTACACGCATCATCGGAGAGGCACCAATGGAAGTGGTGAACCCCTCCGTGATGGTGTCTAGATTGGATCTGGTGGCCTTGGACTCTGCGGGGGCTGAAATTGATTTTCGTCGACTCCCCTAGGGTTTCTAGAATATTGGGGTATTTATAAAGCAAAGAGTCGTTTTAGGGGGCACCCGAGGTGGGCACAACCCACCAGGGCGCGCCTGGGCCTCCTGGCGCGCCCTGGTGGGTAGTGCTCCCCTCGGAGCACCCCCAGGCGCTTCTCCAGCCCATTGGATGTCTTCTGGTCCAAAAAAATCCAAAAAAAATTCGCGTTTGGACTCCGTTTGGTATTGATTTCCTGCGATGTAAAAAACATGCCGAAAACAGCACTTGGCACTATGTCAATATGTTAGTACCAAAAAATGATATAAAATGATTATAAAACGTCCAAGAATGATAGTATAACAGCATGGAACAATCAAAATTTATAGATATGTTGGAGACGTATCAGTACTACAATCACTTGAATCAAGTGGAAGTTAATCTTGCAGATAAGATAGTGATTGATAGAGTTCTCTAGTCACTATCACCAAGCTACTAGAACTTCATGATGAACTATAATATGCAAGGGATGACGAAAACGATTCCCGAGCTCTTCGTGATGCTGAAATCGGCGAAGGTAGAAATTAAGAAAGAGTATCAAGTGTTGATGGTTAACAAGACCACTAGTTTCAAGAAAAAATGGCAAGGGAAAGAAAGGAAACTTCAAGAAGAATGGAAAGCAAGTTGCCACTCCCGTGAAGAAGCCAAAGCTGGACCTAAGCCTGAAACTAAGTGCTTCTACTGCAAAAGGAATGGGCACTAGAAACGGAACTACCCCAAATACTCGGCGGATAAGAAGGATGACAAAGTGAATAAATGTATATTTGATATATAGTCCCTCCGTTACGAAATAACTGTCGCTGGAGATAACCAGTTCATTTTTCGTCACGTTGTAATATTTCTCCACTTTCCCCTTTTGCCCTTGCACTCGCTCTCTCCCCGACAGGCCCCCGGCTACCACTCGCCTCCTCCCCACCCCAGATCCGTCGACCTCACCCTGCCCACCACCGCCCACCGCCAGCTCCAACGACCCCCACGTTGGCGCCCATCCACGAGCTGGAGCAGCCGGATGAGGACGACCCTACCGAGACTGCCTCTTCCTCCGGCGACCACGCCACCCAGCGCCACCAGGACGCCGCCGCACCACCACCGAGCTTCCAGCTCTCCCCGTCCCAATCCCGTCCTCCGGCCGGCCGCTCCTCCCGCACCACCAGAAGCAGCACAGGCGGACAGCAGCAGCTGCGCCCGCCTCCCGCCCACGCCAGCAGAAGCCGTGCTCGATCCGGTCAAAGGTGATATTTTTACACGGGCGGCGGTGCTCGATCCGTGCTGGAGCAGCGGGAGGAGGACGGAGGCGCAGCGGGCTTCTGTTCTTCCCTGCTGTCGAGAAGCAGCCCCGGCCTGTTGACCCGCGCGCCCTCGTCCTGGCCGTGGCCGCTACCTGGGCTGCTCGCGAGGCGGCGCAACATGTCGGGGTCGCCGACGACCCTGAGGAGGAAGAGGAGTGCTTGGTCCGGCGCTCCATCTCCTGCACCCTGCCGCCACGCGCTCCTCGGAGATGCCCTGCCAGCCATGGAGTAATTCAAGTTCAAGGTGATTCGATTCGATTCGGCAGCCCTCTCCGCTGCGATGTGCTGTAGCTACACTTGATTTGAATTCTTTCTCTAATTCTTGCCGGTCCAAGCAATCAAGATCATCAGAGTCAATAACGGAGATGGTCCAACAGCCATGTTTCTGAGTGAGCAGGCACAAAGGATGCCCAGCTATGTTTATCTGTTGACCACTGTATTAAAACTTGTAGGATATCTAGCCTCAAATGTTATGACCAACTGACAAAAGCCTGAAACTGAATCTTGATACTCCTGCTACGAATACAATCAAGCCGAGAAAATAAATGTGTTGTCCATATGACATTTCACTATTTTATTTCAGTTTCAGAAATACACATTGATGGACTATGTCTAGTGTTTTTGTTTACTGAATTTCGTTTTGCTGTTTTATTGAGTTTCTCATTCTCTTTACCGTGCCTAATGTTTCTTATTTTTATTTTCAGGTTTCTCAGAACTAACAAATGCTGCTCTTTAATCAATTAGGAAGCTGATAGTGGTAGCTTACAACTCATCTTTTTGGTACTGCCAGCAGCCTTGCCGTTCCAAGCAATCAAGATCATCAGCAAGTCAATAACGGAGACGGTCGAGCACTGTCATCACGCTGAACCTGCAACAGCAGTTAGATGACTGAAGATTGGGTTGTGGTTGGAGTGAGTGTTGAGCATACAAAATGATGATTGCTGCATCTGCATCTTACTGTCATTTCTGCTCTTAGTGAAGGTACAGTTAACTTTTCTCTTCTCTTCTCTTTCATTTAAATTTAGTGTATTTAGTGTATTTTCTGCTCTTAGTGAAGGTACAGTTCGATTAAAGTAAACTCTTGCACACTTAATTTAGTTTATTTTCTGGCATTGCTTCTGAAGAAGATGCTTCAGGTGAAGATGTCAAACCTGCAAGAATCTTACTCTACGAATCCAGCACTTTCTAAACATTAAGCAACTACGTACTGTACATGCTTCCAGAGTTGTGATGTACAGGCAGCTGCTATCATTTTGTGGTAAAATAAAAACCAAAACAAATCTTGTCTGTCTGAGTTGGTTACTTTGGTGTAAACTGTAGACAAACCTGTTTATAGATCTTCAAACACAGGAAACCATGAAAAGAGCATGTTTAATTTCTTCAGGAAAAAAAAAGAGAGCATACACCATATGGCCCATGCATATTTTTTCGATTTCTGAAGAAGAATAAAAGAAATTCAGAATACACAATCTGAAGATATCTACTGAAGAAATTCAGAATTCAGATATGTATCTGCCTACCTTTTCTGTTTTTGGTCAGATCAGATGGTCTGCTGGGGCCAGATTGTGCCAAACTGTGCCCAACCACAAAGACAAAGGCACACCACCACACAGGAGAACTAGTTGCATTGACCAAGTAGACTTATTTCATCAGTGCTTCCCTGGACTGATTAGCCAGTCAAACCTGACTTATTTTTATGTGCTGGAGTATAGGATTTGATGTTTAGCAAGGCTTGAGTAATTTAGTGTAGGAATTTAGTGTTCTTCACTTCTCCTCTACTCACTTCTCTTCTCTTCAGTAAATTAAATTTAGGAGTAGGAATAGTTAATTAACTAAACTACTCTGCACCTTAGAACTACTCCTGTTAATTAACTGAAAAATATTTTTTAAGTTAATTAACTTAATTTCTTTGAGTAGGAGTAGTTCTTGGAGTAGGAAGAGGAGCAGTGCAAAGAATTCTCTTCTCTTCTCTTACTCTTCTCTTCTCTACTATTGCTCTCTTCTCTTCGCTTCGCTTCTCTTCTCTTGGGATTATTATGGATTATGGAGTATCAGAGAGTGATCATACAAATGGAGTAGTAGAAATATACACATACAAATGGAGTATGGAGTAAAAATATATGGAGTAAAAAATACATGGAGTAAAATTATATGGAGTAAAAATACTTGGAGTAAAAATTTAAATGGAGTTACACATACAAGTGGAGTTAGACATACTCCAACATACTCCACACAAACAACATACTCCAACATACTCAAATATGGATTATTACAAACATGACAAGCATCACAACCTCATCACAAGCATCACAAGCATCATCACTGGCATCACAGCCTCATCGCAAGCATCACAAGCATCATCACTAGCATCACAGCCTCATCGCAAGCATCACAAGCATCATCACTGGCATCACAGCCTCATCGCAAGCATCACAAGCATCATCACTAGCATCACAGCCTCATCGCAAGCATCTGAACCATCGTCTCAAGCATCTGAACAAGCCTCATCGCAAGCATCTGAACAAGCCTCATCTCAAGCATCTGAACAAGCCTCATCTCAAGCATTGCTACATAAGCAGCAATTTTTTGCTGGTCATTGAGGGTTTTATATTTCCTAGCAACTTGCCCAACACCTGTAACTGTACCAACATCAAGTGATGAAGTGATGGAATGATCAAGTGATGAAATGATGGAATGATCAACTGTAACTGTACCTGGATTTTGAACAATTTCATCCCCTTCCATCCCCTCTCCTGTATCTCCTTCCATTTCATTTCCCGCATCTTCATCCATTTCATCCACATCTTCGGCGGGTGGAGTGAAGTTGAGATCTGGGAGATCCATTTTCTCCTGAAACTTGTTAATTGAAAATGTTCAGTACTCCTACATCTTGAAGCAGTAGTATAAGATGCATCATTAAGCAGTAGTAGATGGTATAGAGGAGTAGCAGGAACTCCTTTATCATGCATCAGTAGCATTAAGAGTAGTTTTGCATCAATATCAGCAACAAATATTGCCATACATCAGTAGCATTAGGAGTAGTTTTGCCTGCAACCTTTCAGTTAATTTAAACTAACTGGAACCTTTTTAGTTAATTTAAATTAACTAAAACATTTTCTGTTAATTAAACTAACTGAAACATTTTCTTCTCCTGAAAAACAGGGGTAAAGATTTGTCTGTTCATTTGTGTTCTACCTGTTGTCCTGCAATATGCATAAGGTTGTGTATTCGTGGTGTTGACTGATTTTCATTGTACAACTCAGTGGCCCAAAATATAGTAGTTTCCATTCGGTACACACAAACAAACAAACCATTCGAAGCACATATACATGACAATCTACTTTCATTGATAATAATGAATTAATGATCAAATCCTAATGTTTTGCAGCTACAAGCACATCAATACTTTTATTTTGTTGTCATATTTTGCTGAAGGTATGCTATCATAACCAAACATCATGTTCTGCAGCTAGCTGTTGGTGAAGTGTGATTTTCTCACAATATAAGACATCCGGACTCTATCCTTGGTGGTCGAGCAGCGTTAGCCAACTTTGTCTTGCTGATCTATGGCTGAATAATTATGTTGAAGCTTGCTGATGTGGTCATGCAACTATTTCCAGGTATGATCTAATGACTCGTCGGAAAGAAACCTGTCACAAAGAGCCTTTTGACTTAACCCTCGTTACATGTGGCAATTTGGGTAATACTTTGAAATTTTGGATGTGTCCTGGTTGCAATTTCCTGAACCCATACAGGTGCAGAGTACAATGCTTTCTGGTAGAAAACCATTAATAAAAGAATAGACAAATTGTTATTCTATTCTGTTCTACACAAACAGGGGTAATAGAATGAATTGGCTTATTCACATTTCACATTCATTTTAGCTAATCATTCTGCCATTTAGTGCTCCATTCGACTTACAGAGTGCTGCTTGGCCACAAAGAAAGAGAGATATTAAGCAGACTATGGGTCGAAGAGGTTTTCCCCTTGTCATCCTTTTATTTGTTCAAATTGGCCGCTTAAATAAATTCACGAGTACTAGTCTCTTCTGTCCAAATTTTAACGAAGGTTATGCCCTCGATCTCATTGTGCCGGCAGAACCAGTTTAAGCAGAGAGTCTGAGTCCGAGGAGCTCGCCTGGAGGAAGAAGAGATATTCCAGTATACAATGGTTCAGGTACCTGTCACGGTCACCACATCTCCCTGTTTCCTAACATTCCAGCTACCGGCCTATTTTGAACGAATTTCTGCTGTAGAGAGTTGGCGGCTCGTGGGATGGCTACTGGGCAATGCTAATATGCTCCACAATCCCAGTAGCAAATGGAACATGGACGCCTACTGGATGAACAAGTAACATGCCAGTGATGCATTGCAGGTTTTGCAGCATTGGTGTATCAAACTATTGTTCATACTAGTACTCCTGTTCAATCAAGATGTTTCCAAAATTACAGGAAATCCAAAATTTATTCTGTATACTACTCCAGCAGAAATCCAGCAGAATAATTATAATTACTCTGTGTTCATCCAGCAGAAGAGGGACACACGGAGTAATTATTTTGTCTCTGTGTTCATCCAGCAGAAATCCAAGCAATTCTGATCAAAATCATTGTGCGTATGCAGGAGCAGAAAGGAGCAGCGAGCAGCGGCGGCGGCTGACCTCGAGCTCTCGGTTGGAGTGGAGGGAGGCGGCCGGCGAGGGATATGCGGCCAGCGGGGAAGGATTCGGAGCTGCGGCGGAGCAGGCAACCGGTGGGGAAAGGCGGCCGCCGGTGAGGGAGCTCCGGACCGCGGCGAGGGAGCTTTGGATCGCGGCGGGGAAGGGCGACCAGAGGGGATCGGGCTCTCGATTGGAGCGGCGCAGGCAACTGGCGGGGAAGGGCGCCGGAGATGTGGACGACGGAGGAGCCTGGCGGAGGGGAGGAGCGATGGAGGAAGACGACGGAGTCCTGGCGGAGGGAAGGAGCGAAGGAGGAAGACGACAGCCCGTGCGATTTCAAATCGGTGGGTGGGGGAGGGGCAGTTTGGTAATTTCACTCATTTTCACTTGGTCGGAAAACCTCCTCCAACGACAATTATTTCGGAACGGAGGGAGTATGTTATTGATGTGTACTTTACTAGTGTTCGTAGTAACCCTTAGGTATTTGATACTGGTTCTGTTGCTAAGATTAGTAACTCGAAACAGGAGTTGCAGAATAAAACAAAGACTAGTTAACGGCAAGGTGTTGGAAATGATTCCAAGGTTGATACGATCACCATCGCACACTCCCTCTACTTTCGAGATTAGTGCTGAATCTAAATAAATGTTATGTGATATTTGCGTTAGCATGAATATGATTTGATCATGTTTATTGCTATACTGTTATCCATTTAAGTCAGAGAATAATTGTTGTTCTGTTTACATGAATAAAACCTTCTATGGTCATACACCCAATGTTAATGGTTTATTGAATCTCGATCGTAGTGATGCACATATTCATAATATTGATGCTAAAAGATGCAAAGTTGATAATGATAGTGCAACATACTTGTGGCACTGCCGTTTAGGTCATATTGGTGTAAAGCGCATGAAGAAACTCCATGCAGATGGACTTTTGGAATCACTTGATTATGAATCATTTGATACTTGCCAACCATGCCTCATGGGCAAGATGACTGAAACTCTGTTTTCCGCAACAATGGAGCGAGCTAATGACTTATTGGAAATAATACATACCGATGTATGCGGTCCGATGAGTGTTGAAGCATGCGGCGGGTATCGTTATTTTCTGACCTTCATAGATGATTTGAGTAGGTATGGGTATATCTACTTGATGAAACACAAGTTTGAAACATTTGAAAAGTTCAAAGAATTTCAGAGTGAAGTTGAGAATCATCATAACAAGAAAATAAAGTTTCTATGATTTCATCGTGGAGGTGAATATTTGAGTTACGAGTTTGGCCTTCATTTAAAACAATGTGGAATAGTTTCACAACTAACGCCACCTGGAACACCACAGCGTAATGGTGTGTCCAAATGTCGTAACCGTACTTTATTAGGTATGGTGCGATCTATGATGTCTCTTACCAATTTACCACTATCGTTTTGGGGTTATGCATTAGAGACAACTGCATTCATGTTAAATAGGGTACCGTCTAAATTCGTTGAGACGACACCATATGAACTGTGGTTTGGCAAGAAACCTAAGCTGTTGTTTCTTAAAGTTTGGGGTTGCGACACTTATGTCAAAAGGCTTCAGCCTGATAAGCTCGAACCCAAATCGGAGAAGTGCGCCTTCATAGGATACCCTAAGGAAACAATTGGGTACACCTTCTACCGGAGATCTGAAGCCAAGATCTTTGTTGCCAAGAGTGGAACATTTCTAGAGAAGGAGTTTCTCTCGAAAGAAGTGAGTGGGAGGAAAGTAGAACTTGATGAGGTATCGTACCTTCTCTCAATTTGGAAAGTAGCACATCAGAGAAATATGTTCCTGTGATGCCTCCACCAACTAGAGAGAAAGCTAACGATGATGATCATGAAACTTCAGATCAAGTTACTAATGGACTTCGTAGGTCGAACAGAGCATGTTCCGCACCAGAGTGGGACGGTAACCCTGTTATGAAGTCATGTTACTAGACCATGGCAAACCTACGAACTATGAAGAACCTATGATGATCCCAGATTCTGACAGATGGCTTGAGGCCATGAATTTTGAGATAGGATCCATGTATGAGAACAAAGTGTGGACTTTGGTGGACTTGCCCGATGATTAGTAAGCCATAGAAAATAAATGGATCATCAAGAAGAAGACTGGCGCTGATGGTAATGTCACTGTATACAAAGCTCTTGTCGCAAAAGGTTTTTGACAAGTTCAAGGGGTTGACTACGATGAGACTTTCTCGCCCGTAGCGATGCTTAAGTCCATCCGAATCATGTTAGCAATTGCCGCATTTTATGATTATGAAATCTGGCAAATGGACGTCAAAACTGCATTCCTTAATGGATTTCTTAAAAAGAGTTGTATATGATGCAACTAGAAGGTTTTGTCAATCCTAAAGGTGCTAACAAAGTGTGCAAACTCCAGCGATCCATCTATGGACTGGTGCAAGCATCTCGGAGTTGGAATATACGCTTTGATGAGGTGATCAAAGCATAAGGTTTTATACAGACTTTTAGTGAAGCCTGTATTTACAAGAAAGTGAGTGGGAGCTCTGTAGCATTTCTAATATTATAGGTAGATGACATATTGTTGATTGGAAATGATATAGAATTTCTGGATAGCATAAAAGGATACTTGAATAAGAGTTTTTCAATGAAAGACCTCGGTGAAGTTGCTTATATATTGGGCATCAAGATCTATAGAGATAGATCAAGACGCTTGATAGGACTTTCA
The DNA here is from genome assembly GCF_018294505.1 of Triticum aestivum. Lineage (NCBI taxonomy): Eukaryota > Viridiplantae > Streptophyta > Magnoliopsida > Poales > Poaceae > Triticum > Triticum aestivum. Next base: position 384,844,206 of record NC_057808.1, on the reverse strand, counting down.
CAAAGGACATACCTTGATAAAGTTTTGAAGAAGTTCAAAATGGATTAGTCAAAGAAAGGGTTCTTGCCTGTGTTACAAGGTGTGAAGTTGAGTAAGACTTAAAACCCGACCATGGTAGAATATATAGAGAGAATGAGAGTCATTCCCTATGCCTCGGTCATAGGTTCTATAACGTACGCCATGTTGTGCACCAGACATGTTGTGTGCCTTGCCATGAGTTTGGCAAGGGGGTACAATAGTGATCCAGGAGTTGATCACTGGACAACAGTCAAAATTATCCTTAGGTACCTAAAGAGGGCTAAGGAAATGATTCTCGGTTATGGAGGTGATAAAGAGTTCGTCGTAAAGAGTTACGTCGATACAAGCTTTGACACTGATTCGGATGACTCTGAGTCTCATTCTGGATACATATTGAAAGTGGGAGCAATTAGCTAGAGTAGCACCATGCAGAGCATTGTAGACATAGAAATTTGCAAAATACATACGAATCTGAATGTGACAGACCCGTTGACTATACCTCTCTCACAGGCAAAACATGATCACACCTTACTACTCTTTGGGTGTTAATTACATGGCGATTTGAACTAGATTATTGACTCTAGTAAACTCTCTGGGTCTTGGTCACATGGCGATGTGAACTATGAGTGTTAATCACATGGCGATGTGAACTAGATTGTTGACTCTAGTGCAAGTGGGAGACTGAAGGAAATATGCCCTAGAGGCAATGATAAAGTTGTTATTTTATATTTCCTTATTCATGATAAAGGTTTATTATTCATGCTAGAATTGTATTGATCAGAAACCTAAATACATGTGTGAATACATAAACAAATACCATGTCCCTAGTAAGCCTCTACTAGACTAGCTCGTTGATCAAAGATGGTTAAGGTTTCCTAACCATAGACATGTGTTGTCATTTGATAACGGGATCAGATCATTAGGAGAATGATGTGATGGACAAGACCCATCCGTTAGCTTAGCATAATGATCGTTCAATTTTATTGCTATTGCTTTCTTCATGTCAAATAAATATTCCTTCGACTATGAGATTATGCAATTCCCGGAGATCGGAGGAATGCCTTGTGTGCTATCAAACGTCACAACGTAACTAGGTGATTATAAAGATGCTCTACAGGTATCTTCAAAGGTGTTTGTTGAGTTGGCATAGATCGACATTAGGATTTGTCACTCCGAGTATCGGAGAGGTATCTCTGGGCCCTCTCGGTAATACACATAATAAGCTTACAAGCAAACGACTAAGGAGTTAGTCATGAGGTGATGTATTACGGAACGAGTAAAGAGACTTTCCGGTAACGAGATTGAACTAGGTATGAAGATACCGACGATCGAATCTCGGGCAAGTAACATACCGATGGACAAAGGGAATTACGTATGTTGTCATAAAGGTTTGATCGATAAAGATATTCATAGAATATGTAGGAGCCAATATGGGCATCCAGGTTTCGTTATTGGTTATTGACTGGAGAGGTGCCTCGGTCATGTCTACACAGTTCTCGAACCCGTAGGGTCCGCATGCTTAACGTTCGTTGACGATATAATATAATATGAGTTATGTGATTTGGTGACTGAATGTTGTTGGAAGTCCCGGATGAGATCATGGACATGACGAGGAGTCTTGAAAGGGTCGAGAGGTAAAGATTGATATATAGGACGATGGTATTCGGACACCGAAAGTGTTTCGGAGGGTACCGGGTACATACCGGATCACCGGAAGGGGTTTCGGGCACCCCGGGCAAAAGATATGGGCCTTATGGGCCAAGAGGGGAAACGCACCAGCCATAAGGGGTTGGTGCGCCCCCCATATGTGTCGGCCAAGGTGGAGAAGGAAAGGGAAGGAGGAAAGGAAAGGAAGGGAATAGGATTCCCCCTTCCTTCCCCATTCCCCCCTCTTTCCTTCTCCCTCTGATATATATGGCAGGGGGGCGCACGGCTTGAGAGGAGCCCAAGTAGGACTCGGTCCTACTTGGGGCGCCTCCTGGCCTCTCCCCTCCCCCTCCCATCTATATATACGGGGGGGGGGGGGGGGGGGGGGGCGCCTAGCACACCCTAGAGAATTGTTTTAGCCGTGTGCGGCGCCTCCCCCCTCCACCGTTTACACCTCCGGTCATATTTTCATAGTGCTTAGGAGAAGCCCTGCAAGGATCACTTCACCATCACCGTCACCATGCCATCGTGCTGACGGAACTCATCTACTACCTCGACGTCTTGCTGGATCAAGAAGGCGAGGGACGTCACTGAGCTGAACATGTGCACAACGCGGAGGTGCTGTGCGTTCGGTACTTGATCGGTTGAAGTGCGAAGAAGTTCGACTACATCAACCGTGTTGAGAAACGCTTCCGCTTACGGTCTACGAGGGTAAGTAGACACACTCCCCCACTCGTTGCTATGCATCTTCATGGATAGATCATTGCGCGTGCGTAGAATTTTTTTTGTTTTCCATGCAACGACTCCCAACACCTTTTCCTTATGCGGTGAGCCTCCTTAACCACCCTCTCCATGAGTATCTTGTTCTCCCTCTCTTTCTTTTCAGCTTCGAATGCCCAAAGTTTCAAGATTCTTTCTTCAAAATCCTTGAGACGCTTCTTCTGTGCCTCCTCACATTTCCTCTTCAATACTTGCTCCCTAGCGAGACACTCAAAAAGTCCTGTCTCTTGTTCCTTCCTCTTCTCTTCGAGCTCCTCTTGCTTCTTCTTCTCAAGTGCGGCTGCATCCTCCTCTCTTAGCTTCTTCGCAGCCTTCTCCCACCACCCCGCCATCTCACCTTCGCCATCCTCAACCCCCTGCATTGTTGCCTTGTTGGGTTGAGAAGCCGCCATATCTATGAAAAATTGCAAGACATTAGTTAGTAAGGACAAAAACAACATGAAAATAATATTGGGAGACATGAAAATAATTATGAAATGTAGCCACGTACGGAAATGGTCCATTTAGGTATCCAAACATTCCTCTAGAATTACCACGGCCTCTGCCCATGAAACCTCCTCTACCACCACCCGAACCTCTACCCCTACCATGAGCACCATCACCGGTAACTCGTCCTCTACCACGGCCACCCCTGGATCCTCGGCCACAACCGGAACCTCGGCCACCACCGGAACCTCGGCCACCACCGGAACCTCGGCCACCACCGGAACCTCGGCCACCACTGGAACCTCGGCCACCACCAAGTCCACCACCGGAACCTCGGCCACCACCAAGTCCACCACCGGAACCTCGGCCACCACCAAGTCCATCACCGGAACCTCGGCCACCACCAAGTCCATCATCGGAACCTCGGCCACCACCAAGTCCATCACCGGAACCTCGGCCACCACTTGAAGAAGCATTGTGCCCTTTTGAAGTTTTGTTTGTTTTGCAAGTCCTTTTGTTGTGTGTCATTTCATTGCAACCACCGCATTGGTTCCTATCACGTGGCTCCATGAAATGTCCACTACCAAACTCTCTAGTGCTCACGAGTTCATCCATATCATTCTTGTATCGCTTTGTTCTCCTTCTACCCTTGGGTTGTACCATCATCCTCGTCCAACTCATTCACCGGGCCTTCATCATCCGAGTCATCCACACAAGCACGCTGATAGATAATGTCAGGATCCATGTACTTGTGCCTTACTTCAGCCTCTACGTCACCAACAATGTTGTGGTGCCTCTCATACTCTTCGTCGGAGTCATCACCATCATCTTTGATCGGTGCACTACCTCCGAACTCATATTGGGGATACTCATTGGCTTCCACTTCAATTTTATGCTCAACAATAGGCGGCACACTACTAACCGGGCTCACATCATCTACTAAGGTTTGGTTCAAGTCAACATGAAAGAGAGGAGCCTTGACACCTTAGTTGCAAAGACTTCGAGTGACTTGAGTGTCGAGGATGCAACAACCTCCTTATATGCAACCCAATGCAAATTGGACTTGATAGGCATTGTCTTCATTCGACACTTGTGTGCCGACCCAACATCATATCTTCCTACTAATTTTCAACTTGGTCACTTGCATCCACTCACTTTAATCTTATTCGTGTTTCTTCCACAGCCTCTTCATAACTAGGAGTCTCAAGAAATATCAACACTTCCTCATACTTGTCAACAATATCCACATTCATGAATGCCTCTTTGTCAACATCATGAATGTTCACAATCTTGTCCATCTAAAAAAGGGGAACATAAGTATAAGAAATGTACAATGCTAAATATACCACATTGCTAACAAAACCACTAACCCTAACCCTAAATCTTAACATTAGGCATAACCCTAACCCTAAATCTTAACATTAGCCATAACCCAAACAATAAGGTATGCTCACCAACATCACAATGCAACACTGTTGGAACAACAATACTCAAAACATCACATTATAGATCCATGTTCAAAACTAGGGTTAGGAACAATAAGAACAAATCAATCCAAATGGACAAATCCAACCAATAAAAATTTATGAGATGAAGGAGGTTACCTCAACGAACGGAAATGACACCGGATCCACGGACCAACCCAATCGATTTGCAAGGATTTGAGAGGGGCTACGTGAGGGACACAAAGGGGAAAAAGGCAAGAGCTCGGGATAGGCCAATGGGGGAGAAGAGAGTGAGTGGTGAGTGGTGAGTGCTGGGTGAAAGGCCCACGGCCACCTAAAATATCTGCACCAGAAACGCCATAGATAATGGCGTTTGAAGAAACGCTAGCTGCCTCGGCGTTTGTGGCCCGCCATGTCAGCAAGCAACGCGTTCTCGGCCTGGCAGTGGGCCAGGGCAGAAACGCTAGCTGGGTCGGCGTTTCAGTGTTGGTCAGCAACGCCGCGGGCTCTGGCGTTTCTAAAAGGGTCAAATCGTGAAATACTTTCACGTCCGGTTCAGTTTACAACGATAAATGCTCACAAGGTGAGAACAGTGATTTCGGCCCAATCATGCAGCGCTATCCGTTTCTATCCTTTTTGAGGGGGAAAACGCTGTCCAGTTTGGGTGCTGGAACCCAGAGCACCCGATGGAGGAGTGACGAACAACTCCTTTCTGTAGCCATCAACCGCAACGAGCGCCCGAGAAACGGAAATATCTACGCAGACAGCGCGGGAGCCACCCGCGGAAACAATCCGGTGCGCACACGTAGGCACGGGAAGAAACAGAGGAGACGTTCTAGAGGCGTCGCGAGCGCCAACCCGAACCTTCTCCAAATCTCCATTCCCCCCTTTCTTAACACTCGCCGCCGCGGCCACCGCCGCCGCAGAACTCCCACACGACAGACAACCGTTCCCCTCGCCCTGCTCTGGATTGAGTGATTAGCTTCTCGGTTCGATAGGCACCGGGGCCAGCCGATCGACGGTCGGTCGTGATCGATGGACGTGGACGCGGCGCCGGCGCTGAAGAGGAAGGACGCGCCGGAGGTTTGGGTGGACGATGACGTCGGCCCTGGGTTCCCCGTCGCCTCCCGCGCCACCAAGATCCGCCGCCTGGTACGTCTCCCCTAGCTAGCGACCCGACCCGACTCCCTCTCCCCGTTCTCCTCTTCTCGAACTTGCTAACAGGCGGTGGTGCTTGTGGTTGGTCTTGGGTGTGCGCAGAACGCGGATGTGCTGCCTGTCGTGCCCGGCGCGGTCGTGCCCCCGCCGCAGACGCTCCCACAGACGCAGCCGGTGGCGGGCTTCGGGGTGGTGGAGGAGGCGCCGATGTGCGGCGACGTGCCGGTGGACGTGGCGCCGCCGGAGGTGGCGGCCAACGAGGAGAGGGCGATCGTCTTGTACCGGCCCGCGGACGCCGAGCGCAGGCTTCTGCTGGGCCCGCTCCGGCCCGGCGGCCATCTCCGCGTCAGCCCCGAGTGGATCCAAGCGCTCAACGGTACGTGCCTCCGCGCTTTCCCCCATTTCCTAGAGTTAAGCCGTTAATTAGTTTGGGGCTCATTCCGTTGGAGCTTCGTCGGTTCAATTCCATTGATGTGTTGCTTTGGATCAACGAATCTAATCTGCAAGTCGATTCGATTACGCAGGCACGACGCTGCAAGAGGCGAGCAACCGCCGCGCGCTGTTCGAGGGGCTCGCCGGAACGGAGACCTCGAACATGGCGATGGTCCCCTGGGCGCCGCCCCGCGCGCAGGCGGCGTCCACGGCGGCGGAGATGATGGAGGCCGAGGACGGCGAGGGCGCGTCCATGGAGGTCGAGCAGGACAGGGTCGACCAGCAGCTTTCCATGCCCCAGTGGCCGCCGCAGCAGCAGCAGCAGCACTACAACTACATGGTGCAGCAGCAGCCGATCCCGGTGGCGTGGTCATGGTGAAGCGCCGCCAGTGTAGTGTTAGGAGGAGAATCCGTAGGTGCGGGTGTCCGTAGTAGTGTTCTTCAACGGTGGTTTTGGTCTGCGGCGCTGCTCTGCTTCCATGGTGCGAGCAGAGGAGGTGCGGAGAGCAGGAGATGGCCTGTTGACGTCATCCGTTTTAGCGGGAGGGGGGCGACGGTGGTCTCCACAGTGGGTCCGAACACTAGACAGGAGATTCTGGTTTGGACCAGAGCAGAGGTGTAGTATGCTGTATCCCGAGTCCCAATGCTTACAAAAGAAGTCGAGTCCCTCTGCATTTCGCGTTACTCCTTTCCTTCAAAGTGCTCGCGATAGGGAAATTTCTAGCTCCAGTTTTGATAAGTATTCCCTCTGTTCCTAAATATAAGGATTTTTAGAGATTTTAACATGAACTACATACAGATTTATATGGGCATATTTTAGAGATTTGCTACGTATGTAGTTTATATTGAAATTTTTAAAAGGCTTATGTTTAGGAACGAAGGGAGTACTACAGTACAGGAGTAAATTGGAAAATTTGTGCCTTCCTCTTAATGCTTATACAACGAGGTTAGGGCAACTCTAACCAATCCACTGTCAGATTGTAGGGGAGGATAAATTCGGCTTTCCTTGCTTACGTTGTACCTAGCCGATCCTCTAAACCGGATAATCTACCTTCGCTGAAACACCCCTCCAATCTTCCTAAAAATCCTCACTGTTCGCGCGGCTGAGGAAAATGCCCCGCCCTTGCGGCGACGGCTTCATTCCCGTCATGTCCCGCCGCCGACATCGATGACTGGCCCTACCTTCGGAGTGGACAACCCGGACCCTTCCGTCACCCCACAGGCCACGCCCGGCGGCTCGTCGCCATTGGAAACCACCGCCTCCGCCTGCACCGAAGAAAAGTTTAGGGATGAAAAAGGTCCATCGGGTTCAAGCTCCAGCTCGAACCATGGCAATGGCCGCCGGGGTGGCGACGGCCCACTGCCCTCCCGCTGAAGCAAAAAGAGCTAGAAAACCAATGGCGGCGGCACCCCTCGCCGACGAGGCCGCGGCCTGCAGAGAAGAAGAAAAAGGCCATAACGGCGCCCCGTCCATGGCCGGCGTCTCGTGTAGCGTCTCCGGCGATCCCTACGGCCACTGCTCCGGTGCGTTCGGCAGCCGCTGCCGCCAAGTGCTCGATGAAATGCCGACAAGGTAATGAAAAACATCTTTCGCATTTCAGCCAAAAGGGATTGTTGGTGGCCAATGGTGATGTAGTTTGTTTGTTTTGTTTTCGTAGTGCGGAGATGAACATGGTCGAATTTTGAAGGAAATATGCCCTAGAGGCAATAATAAAGTTGTTATTTATATTTTCTTATATCATGATAAATGTTTATTATTCATGCTAGAATTGTATTAACCGGAAACTTGATACATGTATAGACAAAACAAAGTGTCCCTAGTATGCCTTTATTAGACTAGCTCGTTAATCAAAGATGGTTAAGTTTCCTGACCATAGACATGTGTTGTCATTTGATGAATGAGATCACATCACTAAGAGAATGATGTGATGGACAAGACCCATCCGTTAGCTTAGCATAATGATCGTTTAGTTTTATTGCCATTGCTTTCATCATGACTTATACATGTTCCTCTGACTATGAGATTATGCAACTCCCGAATATCGGAGGAACACCTTGTGTGCTATCAAACGTCACAACGTAACTGGGTGATTATAAAGATGCTCTACAGGTGTCTCCAAAGGTGTTTGTTGGGTTGGCATAGATCGAGATTAGGATTTGTCACTCAATGTATCAGAGAGGTATCTCTGGGCCCTCTCAGTAATGCACATCACTATAAGCCTTGCAAGCAATGTGACTAATGAGTTAGTTATGGGATGATGCGTTACGGAACGAGTAAAGAGACTTTCTGGTAACGGGATTGAACTAGGTATGATATACCGACAATCGAATCTCGGGCAAATAACATACCGATGACAAAGGGAATAACATATGTTATTATGCGGTTTGACCGATAAAGATCTTCGTAGAATATGTAGGAGCCAATATGAGCATCCAGGTTCCGCTATTGGTTATTGACCGGAGATGTGACTCGGTCATGTCTACATAGTTCTCAAACCCGTAGGGTTCGCACGCTTAACGTTCGATGATGATTTGTATTAAGTTATGTGATTTGATGACAAAATTTGTTCGGAGTCCCGGATGAGATCACGGACATGACGGAATATCAAAATGGTCGAGAGGTAAAGATTCATATATAGAACGATGGTATTTGGATAGCGGAAGTGTTCCGGGTGATACCGGGTCACCGGAAGGGGTTCCGGGCAACCCCCGGCAAAGATATGGGAGGCCAAGTGATAACCCACAAGTATAGGGGATCAATTGTAGCCTCTTTCGATAAGTAAGAGTGTCGAACCCAACGAGCTAAAGGTAGAATAAATATTCCCTCAAGTTATATCGACCACCGATACAACTCTACGCACGCTTGACGTTCGCTTTACCTAGAACAAGTATGAAACTAGAAGTACTTTGTAGGTGTTTTTGGATAGGTTTGAAAGATAATAAAGAGCGCGTAAATAAAAAGTAAGGGCTATTTAGATAAAGACACAACTAAATTAGTTTTAGTAAAGAGCTTTTTGTCACGAGAAAGTTATTTGTCCCTAGGCAATCGATAACTAGACCGGTAATCATTATTGCAATTTTATTTGAGGGAGAGGCATAAGCTAACATACTTTCTCTACTTGGATCATATACACTTATGATTGGAACTCTAGCAAGCATCCGCAACTACTAAAGATCATTAAGGTAAAACCCAACCGAGAAGTGAAACCTCCAACCGAGAAGAACCGGCATAACCTCCAACATCGAAAACATCATAGAAGATGTGAGTGAACTCCGTTTTCGATGAACTCGAGCTTGTCATCAAGATGGCCATAAGCTCCAAAACTCACAAAGAGAAGAACTAAACAAGAACCAATAAAGATGATGCAAGGATGCAATGGTTTGAGCTCTCTATGAACGATACGATCAAGCTACTCATCGAGAGCCCCCCTTGATAGTACGGCAATCGATCTTATAACCCGGTCTCCCAACTACCATCATGAGACCGGTAAAATAGAAAACCTATCAAGAGCAAAGCTTTGCCTTGCACATGGTCCACTTGAGCTAGATGATGACGATCTTGACTCCCTAAAGATGGACCACCTTTCTTGATTGCGTTGGCTCGATGAAGACTAGTTGATTGCTCCCCCATACTCCACTATGGGTGAGCCACCCTTCCGCACATCTTCACAAGTCCATTGTCACCACAATGGCTTCAAGCATTTGATCTCTTCGTGATGCTTTACTTGAACTTGCCCGCTTCACTTGAACTTGCACACCGCAACCTAACCCCACAAAGAACTCTCACAAAGACCATGGGTTAGTACACAAAGCGTAATCGACAATGCTTACCATACCATGGGATCGCTTGATCCCTCGGTACATCTTGTGCGCTTTGTGTGTTGATCAACTTGATTCACTCTTGACTTAGTCTTGATCAACCTTGACTCTTTCCAACTCTCTTCATTTGGATGATGTCTTGAAGGTAAACATGAATGATCACACAATCTTCTTCTTCAAGACATGCTTGCAATAAGCTCAACTCTCACATGACCAATCTTTGGATAATTCCTTAATAACACCTTTGTCACCACATAAACTCCTTGAAACCAACACATGGACTTCAAGAAATGCCTATGGACAAATCCTTCAAATATAACTCAAGGCAACCATTAGTCCATAGAGATTGTCATCAATTACCAAAACCAAACATGGGGGCACCACATGTTCTTTCAGACCCAGTAAAAGTTTCCCTTTTTCAGATATACGGTGTCGCACATAACAAGCATGCTCATCTAAAGATTTGCCATCAACTAAGCTAGTTGGGGTTTTAGCACGAGCATATAGGGATCGAAGATGATCCAAGTAATAAGCTTCAGGAGTGTGATAGATTTTGTGTGGTTCTTCAACCATTGGTTCAGTAGGTACAACTAATTTTTTTGGTATTTTGCGTTTCCTACCCATAACTAAAGATAGAAAACAACTAAGAACAACAAATAAAAATTACTTAGTGATAAAGCAAACAAGCACACACGACAATATTCACCCCACGCTATGACTCCCCGGTAACGGCGCCAGAAAAAGGTCTTGATAACCCACAAGTATAGGGGATCAATTGTAGCCTCTTTTGATAAGTAAGAGTGTCGAACCCAACGAGGAGCTTAAGTTAGAACAAATATTCCCTCAAGTTCTATCGACCACCGATACAACTCTACGCACGTTTGACGTTCGCTTTACCTAGAACAAGTATGAAACTAGAAGTACTTTATAGGTGTTTTTGGATAGGTTTGCAAGATAATAAAGAGCGCGTAAATAAAAAGTAGGGGCTGTTTAGATAAAGACATAACTAAATTAGTTTTAGTAAAGAGCTTTTTGTCACGAGAAAGTTATTTGTCCCTAGGCAATTGATAACTAGACCGGTAATCATTATTGCAATTTTATTTGAGGGAGAGGCATAATCTAACATACTTTCTCTACTTGGATCATATGCACTTATGATTGGAACTTTAGCAAGCATCCGCAACTACTAAAGATCATTAAGGTAAAACCCAACCATAGCATTAAAGCATCAAGTCCTCTTTATCCCATACGCAAACAACCTACTTACTCGGGTCTGTGCTTCTGTCACTCATGCCACCCACCATAAGCAAATCATGAACATATTGCAAACCCTACAGCGGGAATCCCTCATGCCTGCGCGACACGGAGAGCACCATAGGATAGCACCAATAATAAAACATGCAACTCAAACCAATCTTGATCATCAAATAACCCATAGGACAAAACGGATCTACTCAAACATCATAGGATAGCCATACATCATTGGGAAATAATATATAGCGTTGAGCACCATGTTTAAGTAGAGATTACAGCGGGTAAGAGAGAGGTTACACCGCTGCATAGAGGGGGAAGAGTTGGTGATGATGGCGGTGAAGTTGTTGGTGAAGATTGCGGTGATGATGATGGCCACGGCGGCGTTCCGGCGCCACCGGAAGAGAAGGGGAGAGGGGGGGCCCTTCGTCTTCTTCTTCCTTGACCTCCTCCCTAGATGGGAGAAGGCTTTCCCCTCTGGTCCTTGGCCTCCATGGCGTGGGAGGGGCGAGAGCCCCTCCGAGATTGGATCTGTCTCTCTGTCTCTCTCTGTTTCTGCATTCTGGTCTGCTGCCCTTTCACCGTTTCGTGTATATATGGAGATCCGTAACTCCGATTGGATTGAAACCTTCGCCTAGATTTTTCTCCAAAATTAGTTTTCTTGCGTCCAAAGTAGAGCAGCAACCGCCTTACGGGGGCCCCACGAGGGTCAGGGGCGCGCCCCCCTGCCTCGTGCCTCCCTCGGGCACCGTCTTGCATGGATTTTCCTTCCCATATTCTCTAAATATTCCAAAAATAATCTCCGTCCGTTTTTATCCCGTTTGGACTCCGTTTGATATGGATATTCCGCGAAACAAAAACATGCAACAGACATGAACTGGCACTGGGCACTGGATCAATATGTTAGTCCCAAAAATAGTATAAAAAGTTGCCAAAAGTGTATGAAAGTTGTAGAATATTGGCATGGAACAATCAAAAATTATAGATACGACGGAGACGTATCACCAAGTAAGGGAACACACCAGCCCACAAGGGGCTGGTGCGCCCCCTACAGGGCCAGCCACGTGGGGAGAAAGGGAAAGGAGAGGAGGAAAAGGAAAGTATGAAGTAGGACTCCTACTTCCTTCCCCTTCCCCCTCTTTCCTTCCCCCCTTGTCCAAATATGGTAGGGGGGCGAATTGGACTAGGGGCCCAAGTAGGATTCATCCTACTTGGGCGCGCCCTAGGCTGCCTCCCTCCCTCTCCCTCCTTTATATACATGGGGAGGGCACCCCTAGAACACACATCAATTGTTCCTAGCCGTGTGTGGCGCCCCCTACATAGTTAACACCTCGGTCATATTGTCGTAGTGCTTAGGCGAAGCCCTACGCCCGTAACTTCATCATCACCGTCGCCACGCCGTCGTGCTGACGGAACTCTCCCTTGTCCTCAACTGGATCAAGAGCTCGAGGGACGTCATCGTGTTGAACGTGTGCTGAACACGGAGGTTCCGTACGTTCGGTACTTGGATTGGTTGGATCGTGAAGACGTTCGACTACATCAACCGCGTTACTAAACGCTTCCGCTTTCGGTCTACGAGGGTATGTGGACACACTCTCGCCGCTCGTTGCTATGCTTCTCCTAGATAGATCTTGCGTGATCGTAGGATTTTTTTTTTGAAATACTACGTTCCCCAACAGTGGCACCCGAGCCAGATCTATGCGTAGATGTTATATGCACGAGTAGAACACAAAGAGTTGTGGGCGATAATAGTCATACTGCTTACCAGCAACGTCTTACTTTGATTCGGCGGTATTGTTGGATGAAGTCCCGGACCGACATTACATGACCGCGTTCATGAGACTGGTTCTACCAACGTGCTTTGCACACAGGTGGCTGGCGGGTGTCTGTTTCTCCAACTTTAGTTGAATCGAGTTTGACTACGCCCGGTCCTTGTTGAAGGTTAAAATAGCACACTTGATGAAAAATTGTTGTGGTTTTGATGCGTAGGTAAGAACGGTTCTTGCTAGAAGCCCCGTAGCAGCCACATAAAACTTGCAACAACAAAGTAGAGGACGTCTAACTTGTTTTTGCAGGGCATGTTGTGATGTGATATGGTCAAGACGTGATGATATATAAATTGTTATATGAGATGATCATGTTTTGTTAGAGTTATCGGCAACTAGCAGGAGCCTTATGGTTGTCTTTTTATTGCATAAGATGCAAGCGTCATATAATTGCTTTACTTTATCGCTATGCGATAGCAATAGTTGCAAAAGCAATAGTTGGCGAGACGACCATGTGACGACATGTTGATAGAGATCAAGATGATGGAGATCATGGTGTCATGCTGGTGACGATGGATATCATGACAGTACTTTGGAGATGGAGATCAAAGGCACAAGATGATGATGGCCATATCATGTCACATATTTTGATTGCATATGATGTTTATCTTTTATGCATCTTATTTTGCTTAGTACGATGGTAGCATTATGAGATGATCCCTTACTAAAATTTCAAGGTATAAGTGTTCTCCCTGAGTATGCATCGTTGCAACAGTTCTTCGTGCTGAGACACCACGTGATGATCGGGTGTGATAAGCTCTACATTCACATACAACGGGTGCAAGTTAGTTTTGCACACGCAGAATACTCGGGTTAAACTTGATGAGCCTAGTGACGGTGTCCTGGACTAGGGGGTACTCACCACATTTTCTCCCGACTAGGTGGATCGGGCCGAGGACCCCCATGGCGGTTCACTCATGGGCCACTTCGGGCAGCCCATGCCGCATATAAGGAGTATTCACAAGACTTGGTGATCAAGACAAGGACTCCTCTCCACCAACGTATTCGGCTATGACTCTTGTTATCCTAGGCCTCTGGTGCATTATATAAGCCAAGGCCAGGCTAGTCGATAGATTATTATGACATTAATCATCATACCCCTAGGGTTTAGACCACACCATATGATCTTGGGGTAGATCAACTCTTGTAATCTCTATATTCATCAAGATCAATCAAGCAGGAAGTAGGGTATTACCTCCATTAAGAGGGCCCATACCTGGGTAAACATCGTGTCCCCTGTCTCCTGTTACCCATCGATCCATGACACACAGCTTGGGACCCCCTACCCGAGATCTGCCAGTTTTGACACCGACAATGGTGCTTTCATTGAGAGTTTCGCTGTGTGATCGGCAAAGGATCAATGGCTCGACTGCAGATCAACTGCGACATTGGCATCTTCATCGCCGGCTCGACTGGTCACCTTGGCTTGACCGAGGACTGCGCCCCACCTCCGATCGTCATGTTCGGATGAGGGCCTTCATCAACATCAACTCCGATCTCTATCATGATCATGGAGGAATCATCCATGGCGCTCGGGGGGCTCAACGTCAACATTGCCCTTAAGCGACCGTGCTGTTTTTCTGGATAGCGAACTTGTATCCACTGCCACCGCCTCCTCGAGTGTCGTTTTAACGATTGCTTTAACGATTGCTTCGGTGGAATTGTGCAGAATTAAGTCTACAACAACCATGCAAAATTTCGTCGAGATCCGATGGAGGAATCTCCGGCAATCTATGATATACCAGAGCCCTGTCAAATCTGGACGGGAATCTGGACGATTTTAGGGCGTGGTCTCCAGAGCCAAGCTCGGAGGAAGATCCAACCGTTCATCTGCTGCGGAATTCCCATATCTACTACCCGTCAAAATTTCAGCTCGATCCGACGGTTCAAACTCCGGGAACCTTCCGATGAGTGGACCAATTTTCTGATCTGTTTTCTACGCGAATACGAATCCGACCCAAATTTATGTTTCTTTATGAACGTTATATTGGACAACATTTTTAAAAGAACTTTCTTCTAGGGTATTGTGCGTTGTTCTTAACGCGTGCCCATAAAATTTTAAGCCTTCTCTGAGGTACTCTTCACCTTCACGCTAGTGTCAAACCAGTCCGGTAACATTGCTCCACGGCTGCCGACCTGTGCTAGACACGTGGTCGCTTTGTTGAGCCGAGCTCATCTTGTTCGGATCATCATCTCAGCGAGCCGAAAAAGAGTTCGGCATCGCGAAGGATAAATCATCACCAACAACGCCGCCCCACGGATTACACGGAACGGGCACACCGACATCGCCCTTCGGTCACTTCATCAATCCAGCTTTGACCGCGTCACAAGTTATGACCAGCGTCGGCATGACCGCACTGTTGCTTCTTCAAGCCGATGTCCATCACGCCGAATTGCTTCAACACCTCGGCTGACATGGTAGCTGCAACGTCTCCTTACCGACCCGCTCTGTCACCTCGACTAGACCGGGGGCTTCACCATCTCTTCATCAACCTACTCCGGAAACTTCGGCGTCACCCGCCGACCAGCTTCGTCACATTAGCTGGACCGGGGGCTTTTCCTCGGCAAGCCAACCTTTGCCAGCATCGCCATGCCGCCGCTTCATCGCTCATCAGGCAATGGGTGTGCGAATCAAGTCCCAATTTTGGGAGTAACCTTTTTTCATATTGCTGCAACAGATAAACCAGGTGCTATTAATCCTAGTAATTTTTTCTTGCTTGGGGTTATTTTTCCGAGAAATTATTACTCTGGTTTGTTCCATCATCTGTACACGGGTCTGTCAAAGGATGGCTGCATTAATGATGGTTGCGCGATGGTTCGGTCAGTTTCCCGTCCGCAGTTCGGCGAACGCCGCATCTAGAGCCCGGACCGCCCTGCAAATTCAGGCTTTGTCATGCCTTCACTGCGTCACACCGACGCCCTGCATCGACATTGGCTTCGACGCCAGGCCACATCTCTTTAAATAAATTATTTTTGCGTAAAGCAATTATGCAAGGATTTTAATATATTTATATTATTATTTTTTGGACCGCACTATTTTATGTGTGTAAGTAATCGACTTCGACTGCGTCATGCGGTCACTTCGGCAAGCCGACGTCGTCGTCCCAATCGGCATAAATCGGCTCACATGATCACATTGTTGGTCGAATTGCTATACCGACATGTTCGTTTGCCTCGGGGACTTCGGCATCATCAAGAGGGTGAATTATCCGGGTGGGGCAGCGCTGTCACCTCGGCGTACTGACGTACCACGTCACCTCGGCTAGACCAGGGGCTTCGTCATCACTTCATTAACCCACGCGGGGAACTTCGGCATCATACTGACGGCCTGCTCCGTCGCCTCGGACGGACTGTGGGTTCCACCTCGCCACATTGGTCGTGTTATGTCGCCACTTTGGAGTGCCGAGCTCTTCGCTCCGCCAGCTCGGGACCGGCTTAGGGGCTGGGACCTCGTCCCGCCGTAAGCTCGGACCGCGTCATCAATGCCGAACACATTAACCAGCTAAGTTACTTTCATGCTCAAAGTTTTAAATTTTTAAATTATGATCGGTTCGACCATGTTCACATACATTGTTTGTTAAAAGAAACTCCCTGTACCCATGTTTACTAGGGGGCTCTTAAAATTTATATGAGCCATTTTATAGTAAATGTGTTTTCTTCTTGGTCGTTGCGAAGTCTTTTTCTACAGCTCCTTTTTCGACTCGAGTGCATGGTCAATAGCCGGATAGCCTAGCTTCTCTCTAAAGTCACTCGAGTTTAGTTCGCTAAACTGGCCTCAGAGAAGCACTCCGCCTTCGGGATAAGGAGGTTGAGGCCGTAGGCTGACCCGCTTGAAGTCTTGAGATCGGATGTGTCATGTTAAAGCACGACAGAAGCACATTTTTTTCTAAGACCAATTTTCGGATTGGCATCGAACACTTGATCTAGTTCGGACGTCAAGTTTTTACTGAAGTTTTTGGTTTTCCAAGCCTATAGCACTTTTAAAAATTTGTGTGTTTCCAGCATAAGTCTCGCAGTGCAACGCCAAACACCTTTAGAGATTCGGCAAAAACATTCTTGGATATTGCTATATATGCATCAGTTTCGAATTGTGTCTTTGGTCAATAGTTGGGTTGCCCGGCTCCTGTGCTTGCCTCCTATGTTCCGCTTTGTTCGGCTAGGTGTGCAAAGGGAGAACCACTGCGATTGTGCTTCCAGCTTGCATGGTTAAGCACCTCAGTGGAGAAAGCCGAAAACTGACTATCACAATAAGCGTAAACTGGTCGGCGATCCGATGACTATGTTAAATGACGGGTCGTTCATAACATTGTCCGAAGTGTTTACAGCTTGACCTCGGCTGTTGCCGAAAACTAACCGGGGGCTCGTAGCTAGCTTCCCCAGTTTAAAACTCCTATGACTAAGTGAAAGTTATAAAGCCCGCATATTTGATTGCCTCATTTCCGCTAACACAACCGCCTTCGGGCACCGAGACGTCGACTAAGGGTTGTCTTGTTATTGCGGAAACACCCTGCGTAGTATCTACAAAGGGGTAGAAGCCGACGATGGGCCACTTTCAACGGATAAACGGTTGCAATGGAGTCAAAATAAGTATATATCATCAGCGTTTGTATTCATTATACAAGTGTTGCCTTCCGTAATTATCGTTATATAAAGCCATAAATATGCATCAATTTGACTTAAGATTTTGGCCGAGCTGGGTTGCCTGGCTCCTGTGCTTACCCCTACGTTCCCGATTGTTCGGCTAGGCGGTAAAGGGAGCACCTCTGTGATTGTTACTGCCGGGTCATCCGAGTTAGTACCTCGGACTGGGTGAAGCCGAAAGCTAGCGATCTTAAAGGATATAATTGGTCGGCAACGACGGAAGTGAAAATTTAGGTTCGCTATAGACCACATAGTTCGGGAACTTTCCCCAAACTAAGTCCTCAATATTTTCCACCCACATTGATCGGAGGTGAGGTTTCATGATCATGATCAGCATGACAACCCAAAGAAAGGAACCGATAGCGGGACTATTTTCCTTGGAAGATGTTTCGTACATTAAAAAGTAATATAGCATATCTCTCTGCGTACCTTTGTTTATAAAACCGTATGACCAGATTGCCTTGTTTGTCATAAATCTTTGCTCTTAAAGGCTTTATAAAGAAGGACAAACACTCCCCGGCTGCTGGCCGAGGAGGTTGAAGCCGATGATCGGTCAACAAAGTTTTGTACAATGCGGATCCGAGCATTAATGATGTAAATACTTGGATACGTAGGATCATAAATTGCGAGTAAAGTCGATTTATTGCAGCTCATCTTTTAAAGACCAAGGGGCACAATCTCGCTGAGACAACTGAGCACTTACATAAAGCTCTCCTAAATCCCAAGTGGCATCGATTTCCTATCTATTAAGCCCCTTGGGGCCAACCTTGGCGAGCCCAACTTTCGCGGGCTCTAGCTCCTTTAAAAGATCTTTATTCTCTTTTCAAGAAGTTTGTGTTCAACACAACAATTTTTTTCTGTCAAACGGATTTTGATCCTTAATTCGGCCACCCGTGCCCACATTAAGGCTCGGGGCTACTGGGTTTTGCGCTCATAATTTATAAATATTAAAGGGGCACATCGATCCCCTGATCTGGTGTTGCCACCCGACCAGTGGCTCGGGGGCTACTGCATTGCCTATTCAATGCAGAAAATTCAAAGTGCTCAGTGTTCAGCATAACCGAACTATGGACAAGCGCGTCTTCGGACGACAATAAGTACCATATGGGACATATCCGGCATCAAGCTGATATATCACGGCGACTTCTCACGACCCTCTCTCAGGGGCCCGTCCGCCGATCACTATTACCTCTAATATATTACACTGCATTTCTATTCCTATGTATGTTGCCGAGCTAGGAGTTGATCCTCAGGCCGATTTCACGACCCGAGTCTCAGAAGCTACTAGGATCAACGGTTTCATATTTTCCTTCAAGTGCATCTCGGGTTTTAGGCCGACAGACACATTGAGGGCTACTGGCAATACATCTTGTCATCAAATAAATTTATACGCATCGGAAATAAAATCCACAAACAATCAACCCATGACCGAGGTGTTGAGCCACATCGGAAGCAGTTCGGCATATAGCTCGGATGCAAGTGGCTGGCTCCTTAGAGGGCATTTTCGGCATTAAGCTCGGCTAAAACTTTCTGAACCAAGGTGATCTATGACACCTTGGATATAGTCCGGCGTTGGAGCTCGGATACAGCCTGGCATTGGAGCTCGGATACAGTCCGACGTTGATGCTCGGCTGCAAAAGTTACCTCGAATGCAGTCCGGCGTTGGGGCTCGGATGCAAGAGGACACCGCTGCATGGGAACAACTTCAAACCCGAGGTGGGCGTAAAAATAATAAGGCATTGATAAAAGCCGATAACTTAAAGGGGCTCCTCGGATACCCAACGTGTAAACTCTTCGGATTTACTTTGGCGATCCTCAAGATCAAAGATGAGAAGATTTGTTGAACCAGTTTTCAAGACCGACGACCGAAGATGAAGAACAGTTCGGAAGGATCGAGGAGCGTCCCCAACTTGAAGACCAGTTCAGGGGGCTACTGGCGGTGTCCTGGACTAGGGGTACTCATCACATTCGTCTCCCGACTAGGTGGATCGGGCCGAGGACCCCCATGGCGGTTCACTCATGGGCCACTTGGGGCAGCCCATGCCGCATACAAGGAGTATTCCACAATACTTGGTGATCAAGACAAAGACTCCTCTCCACCAACGTATGCGGCTAGGACTCTTGTTATCCTAGGCCTCTGGTGCATTATATAAGCCAAGGCCAGGCTAGTCGATAGATTATTATGACATTAATCATCATACCCCTAGGGTTTAGACCACAACATATGATCTCGGGGTAGATCAACTCTTGTAATCTCTATATTCATCAAGATCAATCAAGCAGGAAGTAGGGTATTACCTCCATTAAGAGGGCCCGAACCTGGGTAAACATCATGTCCCCTGTCTCCTGTTACCCATCGATCCATGACACACAGCTCGGGACCCCCTACCCGAGATCTGCCGGTTTTGACACCGACACCTAGCATATGCAGATATGGCCTCGGAACACTGAGACCGAAAGGTTGAACATGAATCATATAGTAGATATGATCAACATAGTGATGTTCACCATTGAAAACTACTCCATCTCACGTGATGATCGGACATGGTTTAGTTGATTTGGATCACGTGATCATTTAGATGACTAGAGGGATGTCTATCTAAGTGGGAGTTCTTAAGTAATATGATTAATTGAACTTCAATTTGTCATGAACTTAGTCCTGATAGTATTTGCATATCTATGTTGAAGATCAATAGCTTGCAATGTAGCTCCCCGTTTATTTTTTGATATGTTCCTAGAGAAAATAAGTTGAAAGATGATAGTAGCAATGATGCGGACTGGGTCCGTGATCTAAGGACTATCCTCATTGCTGCATAGAAGAATAATGTCCTTAATGCACCGCTAGGTGACGGACCTATTGCAGAAGCAGATGCAGACGTTATGACCGTTTGGCAAGCTTGATATGATGACTACTTGATAGTTTAGTGCGCCATGCTTTACGGCTTAGAACCGGGACTTCAAAAATGTTTTGAACGCCAAGGAGCATATAAGATGTTCCAACAGCTGAAATTGGTATTTCAGACTCATGCCCGAGTCGAGAGGTATGAGATCTCTGACAAGTACTTTGCCTGCAAGATGGAGGAGAATAGCTCAACCAGTGAGCATGTGCTCACAATGTCTGAGTACTACAATCGCTTGAATCAAGTGGGAGTTAATCTTCCAGATAAGATAGTGATTGATAGAGTTCTCTAGTCACTATCACCAAGTTACTGGAACTTCGTGATGAACTATAATATGCAAGGGATGGATAAGACAATTCCCGAGCTCTTCCCGATGCTAAAAGATGCGGAGGTAGAAATCAAGAAGGAGCATCAAGTGTTGATGGTTAACAAGACCACTAGTTTCAAGAAAAAGGGCAAAGGGAAGAAGGGGAACTTCAAGAAGAACGACAAGCAAGTTGCTGCTCCCGTGAAGAAACCCAAAGCTAGACCTGAGCTTGAAACTGAGTGCTTCTACTGCAAAGGGAATGGTCACTGGAAGCGGAACTACCCCAAATACTTGGCGGATAAGAAGGATGGCAAAGTGAACAAAAGTATATATGATATACATGTTATTGATGTGTACTTTACTAATGTTCATAGTAGCCCCTGGGTATTTGATACTGGTTCAGTTGCTATGATTAGTAACTTGAAACATGAGTTACAAAATGAACAAAAGAATAGTTGAGGGCGAGGTGACGATGTGTGTTGGAAATGATTCCAAGGTTGATAAGATCACCATCGCATACTCCCTCTACCTTCGTGATTAGTATTGGAACTAAATAAATGTTATTGGGTGTTTGCATTGAGCATAAATATGATTGGATCATGTTTATTGCGATACGATTATTCATTTAAAGTCAGAGAATAATTGTTGTTCTGTTTACATGAATAAAACCTTCTATGGTCTTACATCCAATGTAAATGGTTTACTGAATCTCGATCAAAGTGATACACATAATATTGATGCCAAAAGATACAAAGTTAATAATGATAGTGCAACTTATTTTGTGGCACTGACGTTTAGGTCATATTGGTGTAAAGCGCATGAAGGAACTCCATGCTGATGGGCTTTTGGAATCACTTGATGCTTGCGAACCATGCCTCATAGGCCAGATGATTAAGACTCCGTTCTCCGGAACAATAGAGAGAGCCACTAACTTATTGGAAATAATACATACTGATGTATGCGGTCCGACGAGTGTTGAGGCTCGCGGCGGGTATCGTTATTTTCTGACCTTCACACATGACTTAAGCATACATGTGTATATCTACTTAATGAAACACAAGTCTGAAACATTTAAAAAGTTCAAAGAAATTCAGAGTGAAGTGGAGAATTATCGTAACAAGAAAATAAAGTTTCTACAATCTGATCGCGGAGGCGAATATTTGAGTTACGAGTTTGGCCTTCAATTAAAACAATGTGGAATAGTTTCAAAAAATCATGCCCCCTGGAACACCATAGCGTAATGGTGTGTCCAAACGTCGTAACCGTACTTTATTAGATATGGTGCAATTTATGATGTCTCTTACTGATTTACCACTATCATTTTGGGGTTATGCATTAGAGATAGCTGCATTCACGTTAAATAGGGCACCGTCTAAAAAATCAGTTGAGATGACACCATATGAACTGTGGTTTAGCAAGAAACCTAAGCTGTCGTTTCTTAAAGTTTGGGGCTGCGATGCTTATGTAAAAAAAGCTTCAACCTGATAAGCTCGAACCCAAATCGTAGAAGTGCGTCTTCATAGGATACCCAAAAGAAACTGTTGGGTACACCTTCTATCACAGATCCGAAGGCAAGATCTTTGTTGCTAAGAGTGGATCCTTTCTAAAGAAGGAGTTTCTCTCGAAAGAAGTGAGTGGGAGGAAAGTAGAACTTGATGAGGTAATTGTACCTTCTCTCAAATTGGAAAGTAGCTCATCACAGAAATCAGTTCCAGTGATGCCTACACAAATTAGTGAGGAAGTTAATGACGATGATCATGAAACATCAGATCAAGTTACTACCGAACCTCGTAGGTCAACCAGAGTACGATCCGCACTAGAGTGGTACGGTAATCCTGTTCTGGAAGTCATGTTACAAGACCATGCTGAACCTACGAACGATGAGGAAGCGATGATGAGCCCACATTCCGACAGATGGCTTGAGGCCATGAAATCTGAGATAGAATCCATGTATGAGAACAAAGTGTGGACTTTGGTGGACTTGCCCGATGATCGACAAGCCATTGAGAATAAACGGATCTTCAAGAGGAAGACGGACGCTGCTAGTAGTGTTACTCTCTACAAAGCTCGACTTGTCGAAAAGGGTTGTTGACAAGTTCAAGATGTTGACTATGATGAGATTTTCTCACTCGTATCGATGCTTAAAGTCTGTCCGAATCATGTTAGCAATTGCCACATTTTATGAAATCTTACAAATGGATATCAAAACTGCATTCCTTAATGGATTTATTAAAGAAAAGTTGTATATGATACAACCAGAAGGTTTTGTCAATCCTAAAGGTGCTAACAAAATGTGCAAGCTCCAGCGATCCATCTATGGACTCGTGCAAGCATCTCGGAGTTGGAATATATGCTTTGATGAGTTAATCAAAGCATATAGTTTTATACAGACTTGCGCTGAAGCCTGTATTTACAAGAAAGTGAGTGGGAGCACTACAGCCTTTCTGATAAGTACATGTGAATGACATATTGTCGATCGGAAATGATGTAGAATTTTCTGGAAAGCATACAGGAGTGTTTGAAAGGAATTTTTCAAAGAAAGACCTCGGTGAAGCTGCTTACATATTGGGCATCAAGATCTATAGAGATAGATCAAGATGCTTGATAAGATTTTTCAATGAGTACATACCTTGACAAGATTTTTGAAGTAGTTCAAAATGGAACAGTCAAAGAAGGAGTTCTTGCCTGTATTGCAAGGTGTAAAGTTGAGTAAGACTCAAAACACGACCACGGCAGAAAATAGAAAGAGAATGAAAGTCATTCTCTATGCCTCAGCCATAGGTTCTATAAAGTATGCTATGTTGTGTACCAAACCTATTGTGTACCTTGCCATGAGTTTGGCAAGGGGGTACGATATTGATCCAGGAGTGGATCACTTGACAGCAGTCAAAATTATCCTTAGAAGACTAAGGAGATATTTCTCGGTTATGGAGGTGATAAAGAGTTCATCGTAAAGAGTTACGCCGATGCAAGCTTTTACACCGATCCGGATGACTCTGAGTCTCAATCTGGATACATATTGAAAGTGGGAGCAATTAGCTAGAATAGCTCCATGCAGAGCATTGTAGACATAGAAAATTTGCAAAATACATACGGCTCTGAATGTGACAGACCCATTGACTAAGCTTCTCTCACAAGCAAAACATGATCACACCTTAGTACTCTTTGGGTGTTAATCACATAGCGATGTGAACTAGATTATTGACTCTAGTAAAACCCTTTGGGTATTAGTCACATGGTGGTGATGTGAACTATTGGTGTTAAATCACATGGCGATGTGAACTAGATTATTGACTCTAGTGCAAGTGGGAGACTGAAGGAAATATGCCCTAGAGGCAATAATAAAGTTGTTATTTATATTTCCTTATATCATGATAAATATTTATTATTCATGCTAGAATTGTATTAACCGGAAACTTGATACATGTGTGAATACATAGACAAAACAAAGTGTCCCTAGTATGCCTCTACTAGACTAGCTCGTTAATCAAAGATGGTTAAGTTTCCTGACCATAGAGATGTGTTGTCATTTGATGAACGGGATCACATCATTAGGAGAATGATGTGATGGACAAGACCCATCCGTTAGCTTAGCATAATGATCGTTTAGCTTTATTGCTATTGCTTTCATCATGACTTATACATGTTCCTCTGACTAAGAGATTATGCAACTCCCGAATACCGGAGGAACACCTTGTGTGCTATCAAACGTCACAACGTAACTAGGTGATTATAAAGATGCTCTACAGGTGTCTCCAAAGGTGTTTGTTGGGTTGGCATAGATCGAGATTAGGATTTGTCACTCCATGTATCAAAGAGGTATCTCTGGGCCCTCTCGGTAATGCACATCACTATAAGCCTTGCAAGCAATGTGACTAATGAGTTAGTTGCGGGATGATGCATTATGGAACGAGTAAAGAGACTTCCTGGTAACGAGATTGAACTAGGTATGATGATACCGACGATCGAATCTCGGGCAAGTAACATACCGATGACAAAGGGAATAACGTATGTTGTTATGCGGTTTGACCGATAAAGATCTTCGTAGAATATGTAGGAGCCAATATGAGCATCCAGGTTCCGCTATTGGTTACTGACCGGAGATGTGTCTCGGTCATGTCTACATAGTTCTCGAACCCGTAGGGTCCGCACGCTTAACGTTCGATGATGATTTGTATTATGAGTTATGTGATTTGATGAACCGAAATTTGTTCGGAGTCCCGGATGAGATCACGGGCATGAAGAGGAGTCTCGAAATGGTCGAGAGGTAAAGAGTCATATATAGGACGATGGTATTTGGACACCGGAAGTGTTCCGGGTGATACCGGGTCACCGGAAGGGGTTCCGGGCAACCCCCGGCAAAGATATGGGCTTAATGGGCCAAGTAAGGGAACACACCAGCCCACAAGGGGCTGGTGCGCCCCCTATAGGGCCAGCCACGTGGGGAGAAAGGGAAAGGAGAGGAGGAAAAGGAAAGTATGAAGTAGGACTCCTACTTCCTTCCCCTCCCCCCTCCTTCCTTTCCCCCTTGTCCAAATATGGTAGGGGGGAATTGGACTAGGGGCCCAAGTAGGATTCCTCCTACTTGGGCGCCCCCTAGGCTGCCTCCCTCCCTCTCCCTGCTTTATATATGTGGGGAGGGCACCCCTAGAACACACATCAATTGTTCCTAGCCATGTGCGGCGCCCCTCCTCCACAGTTAACACCTCGGTCATATCGTCGTAGTGCTTAGGCGAAGCCCTGCGCCGGTAACTTCATCATCACCGTCGCCACGCCGTCGTGCTGACGGAACTCTCCCTCGTCCTCAACTGGATCAAGAGCTCGAGGGACGTCATCGTGCTGAACGTGTGCTGAACACGGAGGTGTCGTACGTTCGGTACTTGGATCGGTTGGATCATGAAGACGTTCGACTACATCAACCGCGTTACTAAACGTTTTCGCTTTCGGTCTACGAGGATACGTGGACACACTCTCCCCGCTCGTTGCTATGCTTCTCCTAGATAGATCTTGCGTGATCGTAGGAAAGTTTTTGAAATACTACATTCCCCAACAATTCTTAGCGTCTTTGGAGTCCTCGGTGACAATGGGGCTAGATGATCTCAACTATGACCCAATCTGGGATCATCCGAAGGCGGTCGAAGAAGAGGAGGTCGCCGATGAGGAGGTGGTCAATGAAGAGGAGGTTGTGGAGGCAACCAAAGCAAGCACCCGGTCATCAAGGTCATGCACTGCCAACTACAGTCAAATTGAAGATGTTGCTCTTTACGATGCTTAGATGAACATCTACATGGATGCAGCCATTGGAACGGATCAAAATAAGACCATGTTTTGGGAGAGAATTACGGACCACTACAATAACTTCACGGAGGTGCAATCAAGCCGTACACAAAGTTCTCTTGGGCATCGTTGGAGCACCATTCATGATGAATGCAACCGATGTTCCGGGTGCATCAATCAAGTGAATCATGCACCACCGGGTGCATCAATCAAGTAAATCATGCACCACCAAGCTGTGTGCAAGTGGCGGAGTATGGCTCCTACATCCAAGAACTATTTAAGCATAGGAACATGAAGTTCGGCCACAAACCCTTCATGTTGCATCATTGCCACAAAAGTAATATGCAAGAACAAGAAGTGGATTCAAAGAGTTTTGAAGACCACTCCAAAGAGATCAAGGATTGAGCATATCCGTTGAGGAGGACGAGATTGATGAATAGGCCAACAATAGACTGGAAGGGAACAAAATTGCAAAAGAAAGAAGAGAAGAGAAATGCGTACAGTCGCACATACAAAGAAGAACTTGTCGTCGTGATTGAGGCCAAGAAGGTGTTGGCGGCCGAACGCAAAGAAGAGAAGATGGCGAGGTGGAATGAGCTCAAGGTGTTGGAGGATGAGAAATGGAAGGCTAAGTTGGCGGAGGAAGAGAGAAAGTTGAAGGCGGAGGAGCGTAGGCTTTGCACTTGAGAAGGAGAGGATTCGTGATGCCAAGAAGGCGAAAGAATGTGCTATCATGTTCATGAATCCGACCACAACGGATGAAACCACAAGAAAGTATTGGGAGCTCACTCGTGGGGAGATCTTGACCCAAGTGGAAGGCTCTCTTCGGAATGGTGGTGGTGGTGTTGGTACCAACCGAGAGGATGCTGGTGGTGGTGGTGGTGCCAGCCGAGAGGATGGTGGTGGTGGTGGCGCCGGCCCAGAGGATGGTTGTGGTGGCAGCAGTGATGTCTTCTTCGGCAACCATCTTGTTTGAGTTCGTGCATGCCATTGGTTGGCTCAGTCCATACCATACACATGTTATGTTCATGGTGGTTTTAGATCAAACTTTGTATCTGAAGTGATGCCTTTTGGATGTACTATGCATGTCTTAATTTGAAAATCGCGATGATAAAATTATATGTTATGCATGTTTTCATTTCAATGTTTTTATGATATACTCCCTTCTTACTAAATATAAGTTCATGCGGCTAGAACAAAAAATGTAGAGGAGTAAATTTCTTTTAACTCCACTAAAGTTTAGGGGACCAGATAGGTGCGACCACCTATAGAGGAGTAACTTTTTTCCTCCTCTAACTTTACTCAGCCGGATCCTCCTTTTAACTTTTACGGAATCGGTTAGAGCTGGCCTTACAAATACAAAGCATAGACGAATTATTAAACCAAATAACAGAAAACCTACACACATCTCAACCCTCGCCGAATCAAAACTCCCTGGTCAGGCTCATGAAGTATGCGGTACGAAATCGAAACATGCAACCAAAAATCATTCTGGTGCTATGTGATGTTTGAATTGAAGATTGCTTACATTGCAAAAGACCTCCTACAGTGTACATAGATGAGGCAACACACACAGATTCAGTAGAGTGGAAAGTTCCATTTAAATTTCAATTGAGGCATCATATATTCAATTCGGCAATAGGTTCAGACCTGCCGCGGAGTTGGCAAACTTGTTTACTGATCTTCTATTGATGCTCGTCCCCAGAGAACAAATTAAATCAAACGAATGAAATCAATCTTATCTGAAGTTACAGTCTGACCAGGCTCTACATTTCGAGGTCGTACCACTGAGACTGAGTTGGGCAAGAGCAAAGCCGTGTTGCTCGGACAGGTAGCACCTAGCAACAGGTTCAGTTTCCAGACAAAGATTATTATGCACAACTTCCGTGCAGTGGAGCTTGATTACAGCAAAGTTGCATTGCATATGGCTACGAGTTCCATGCTCCTTCAGGTCATCTGCTCAGCCAAAGGGCGATTCTGGAAGAAACATCACACTAAGAAAAAGAAATAGCATACCCCTAAATCTTCTGGATGAACTACACAAGTCTAAGCTGGATGAATCACAAACCCAAGCTGAGCATGATTAAGCTGGGAAAGCGCAAGTGCGAATTCGAGAAATATACCATGAACAAAATATATGCACACAAAGTAAAGCAATCACAGCCAACCAACAAAGACACAGGCATTTGTTAACGAGGTTCGGCAATGTGCCTACGTCCCCGGGAGCCGAATTTCGGGGGCTCCATCCGTATATTATCTTATCCACAGTTTAGGCAGTACATCAGCGGTATATACACCCAGGTATTTAGCCTGTTATCTGTACACACAACACAGCGGTCCATAGGACTATATCCAGTTCAAGAGATTGTTCGCATTGTTCATCTTAGCGGATATGGGCGAAGCTGCTGTTGAACATGCCGGAGTGGGAAGCCTTGGGTGCAGGCTTGGCCACCTCAGGAGTGCCAAACACGTTCCAGAAGCGGAGGGTCTCGTCCGCAGAAGCCGACGCTACCGTGCAACCATCAGGACTCTGCAGTTTCACACCACAAGAGGACGATCAAACGATCAGGTTAACATGTTGATAGTATCTGCAAAGAATCAAAATGGCGATGGGAATGTACCTGTGCCATGAAAAGAACGCGGGAGGTATGGCCAGTGAGCTCAGCCATCTTGACCATCGAAGGGTACTTCCATAATGTCAGCTGGTTCTGAGTGAACCCGTGTGAGCTCAGCAGCTCCCTCTCATTCTTGTTCCACAGAAGAGAGCACACCTGTGACCCGGTATCAACCGAGTTCAGGCATGCGCCGGTGTGTGTGTTCCAGAACTTGATACACCGGTCGCTACCGCCGCCGCCGGTTGCCAGCAGGTTGCTCTGGAATGGGCACCATGCGAGCGCCTTCACGGCAGCCGTGTGGTCCTCGAGCCTGTGCAGCCACTGGTTGCGGCCTGCAGACGGCATGGACGAAGCCATCGACACGTCCCAGATGTGCAAAAGGTTGTCGTTGCCACCGCTCGCCAGCTGCTGCCCTGAGCCAGACCACTTGAGCCCGCACACCTCCTGGCTGTGCCCCTGGTAAGTCTGCACGGCATGGTCCCTGATCCTCACGTCGTTGTTCACGATCCTGCCGTCCATGCCGCCGGTCGTCAGGATGTTGTTGTTCCATGCCAGCGAACCGACCCTTGACTCATGCACACCTTTCAGAGTTCTCAACTGCATACAAAGAAGAATGTAATTAAGCATCTGATCAACCTCGTTAGGACATGGACAACATTTTGGGATGATGGAAGTGTATGCTAACCAGGCGGCTGGAGCTGGTGTCCCAGAGCTGGATGTCAGACGAGTTGAGCCCGATAGCAAGGTGCCGGCCATCAGGAGCCCAGCTGACGCTGGTGATGGGGCCGTTGTCCTCCTCGACTGTCACGAGCTCAGATGTGGATCCACTTGAGGCGTCCCACAGGTACATGGTGTCGCCCAGCGCAATGGACAACACGTTGCTGCTCCCCCAGTCCATTAGGTTGAGGTAGTAGTCGTCGACGAGGTCCGGTGCATCCAGAGTCCTCTCGGCAGACTGCAATTGTCAAGTGACATCAATAACCACCACCAAATGCTACCACATCTGTAGCTTTGCTTCAATGCATTAGTAGAACCACGAGGATGCCCATACCTGGGGAATGTAGCGCCTCTGCTTGGCCGGCTTGGCCTGGTGAGAAGAAACCGTGTCGGCAGCAAACACGTTCTCGGGCTCCGGCGGCTTGTTCCTGAAGGCGAGGATCCGTGTCCGGTTGTTGAGCAGCTTCTCGGCCAGAAGCCTCCGGTAGGCCTCCTTGGACGGGGATGCCGCTGCGTTCTCCTTGTCCTTCTTGCCCTCCGTGAGCAGGTAGTGCGCCACGTCCATGTCCATCGCTGACCTGTCCGGGATGAACCTGTCTCCCTGCACGCACAGAAGGGGAAAAAGAAACCCGGTCAGGCATTCCGTCGAACACCGTACGCGCACACGCATCTGCGGGATCTCGGATCCAAGAACTTACGTAGCACTTGGCCGACGGGTTGCGCGTGCTCAGCGACGGCATGTAGGGGCGGGATCCGGCCTCCTGGAGCGGCGGCCGCTGCACGGCGGCGCGGTTCTTGCCGGAGGAGATCGAGCGGGAGCCTGCATCCATGGTTAGAGTAGAAGAAAAAGAACAGGCAAACAAATAACAGTAATCGTAACAAGAAAAGGCGGCGCGGAACTGCAGAAGCAAACGCGGATCAACAGATCGATCGGGCAAAAATTAGCACGCGAACGGGATGCTGTGATTCAACGACGAGCGGACTGGCGAGCAGAGACGGGGATCTTTCGAGAGCGAGAGGGATTCGTCTCCCCCGGATCGGCGAGGGGAGGCGGCGGCGGCGAGCACGGGAGGGGAGGGAGAGAGAGAGAAAGTCACAGATTGCTCGATGACTTGTGAGATTTAGGGATTTGATTGGGAGCGGTATTGTAGGGGTCGACGACAGGGGCGCACGGCGGGCGGCCGCAAGCTCGCAACGCAACGGCTAGTTGCCAGGGAAGAGAGGGGAATTACCACCTGATGATATGGGAATGAAAAAATAATAATAATTAAAAATAGCAATGTTTATTTTTTCCTAGAATAATCATTCATTAAAGAAGAAGGGGGAGACTCCCCGAAGCTCCACAGTTTTACAATATATTTACATGAGGAACATATCCGGCGCCACCCCAAAAATCTAAACGAACTACTCCTGACCTGCCCACGCTGCGTTACCCTCCTTTTCTATTTGATGAAATGAGTGTTACCCTCCTTGAAACCGTGCACGTCACCCTTGAGTAGACCGGCCTTCACCCATAGTGCTCCCTCCTCCTTGAAGTGCCGAAGCAGCAACTGAAACTAGGGTTTCACTTTTTCAGTCAGACCGATGTGAATCCTGGTTTTACCGAAGCGCATATGGTACAACAGAGAGACAAACTCGGTCTCACCGATTAGTTTATTTTGGTTACACCGAAACGTACTAAGTGCAATGGTCGAGGCCAGATCGGCGACTCCAAGTGGGTTCAATTCGTTTGCTCCGAGGTGAACTCTGAGAAACCCTAAACCTAAAATTTTGCTCAAACCTAGTTCTAGGAATCAATGTTGGACAGAAGTTTCAATCTGTGGGAAAACTGTGGGCGCAAATCACTAGTGCAAAAATCAGAAGGGCAAAGCACTAGGGTTCGAATCTCACCCTAACTCGGTGGAGATCCGCTACGGCGGCAACGGCGGCGAGGAATCCCGTTGACGGTGACGGAATCTGGCGGCGAGGGCGCACTGGAGACAACAGCGACAATCCAAAGACCAGGGGCGACGACAGCAACGGGGTGCAGGAGCGAAACGGTTGAAGGAATTTTCAACATACCGTCCACGCGATATATACCCATGTGTTGTCGGTAGAACCGATCAAAACAAATCGGTCTCACCGAGATGCATAACTGCCGGAGACAGAGAGCATCGGTGATACGGAGATTTTCATATCGGTCTTACCGAGATGGAAGTTTGGATCAATCTAAATGCAATCGGTGGGACCGAATAGGAGTGGGTTAGTCTAACCGAAATACACTTAGAAGGTTTTGGATGCCAGTCGTAATCAGATCGGTGGCTCCGAGTGCTCCTCACCCGGAGGGTCCGATAAGAATTTGTTCAAGTTTTTTATATAGCAAGAATGAATTTGAGACAAGTTGAGATAGATAGCTGCTACTTGTGAGCTGCGTTGGGATTTCCCCGAAGAGGAGAGGATGATGCAGTACAATAGAGATAAGTATTTTCCTCAGTTAAGAACCAAGGTTATCAATCCAGTAGGAGAATCACACAAAGCCTCGTGAACAACACCTGCACACACACAAAAGCAAATACTTGTACCCAACGGAAACAAGGGGGTTGGCAATCCCCTCGGTGGTTACTTGCAAGGATTAAATCTCGTAGTGGTAGGTAATGAAGTAAATTGCAAAACAAAATAAAAGAAATAAAATAGCAGCAAGGTATTTTTTATGTTTTCATATATGATAAAGTAGACCCAGGGCCATAGTTTTTGGAGGTAGCACAGCAGCAGCAGCTACTCTCACCAGGTGCCTTTCGCTGCGACAAGTTGCTCTAAGAGGAAGGAGTTGACTTACTTTCAATTCCTAATACAGCAAGAGGGCTCGGGAAAGGGGTCCCCCGAATATTGGGTATCCGTTGTTAAACCTGGTCGAAAGAGAAAATTGGTCTAAGGGCAGCATCTACTCGTTCATCGCTTGCCTCACCTCGTGCTTGGTTTGAGCGGTTCAGCTCTGTGGTTCAAGCTGCTGACACTAGAGGCTTCTCTCTCGAGCACATAGCATACGGTGGGTGAACAAATTACTGTTGAGTAATTGATAGAAAAGCGCATAGTTATGACGATATTCAAGGCAATCATCATGTATATAGGCATCACGTCCGAGACAAGTAGACCGACTCCTACCTACATCCACTACTATTACTCCACCAAACAACCGCTATCCAGCATGTATCTATGCTATTAAGTATTAAACAGAGTAACGCCTTAAGCAAGATGACATGATGTAGCCAAAGTAAACCCAATCAATATGAATAAACCTCATCGTTTTACCCTTAACGGCAATAATACAATTACGTGTCTTGTCCCTTTCTGTCACTGGGATATAGAGCACCGCAAGATTGAACCCATTACAAAGCATCTCTCACATTGAAGATAAATCAATTTAGTTGGCCAAACCAAACGGATAGATCTAAGAGAAATACAAAGGTATAAAAATCATGCATAAAAGAGTTCAGAGAATACTCATTTAATATTCATAAATGTTTGGATCATAAACCCACAATTCATCGGATCCCAACAAACACACCACAAAAGAAGATTACATCGAATAGAACTCCAAGAACATACATGAGAACATTGTATTGAAGATCAAAGAGAGAAAAGAAGTCATCTAGCTACGTGAGTTTATCTTGTCCACATCATGTCATCGTTCTTATTGCATTACTCTGTTTTTCCGTGAACTGGATAGCGGTTGATGTGTGGGCAGGAGTCGGTCTACTAATCTTGGGTGTGATACCTATATACATGATCATTGCCTTGGATATCGTCATAATTATTTGCTTTTCTATCAATTGTCCAACAGTAATTTGTTTACCCACCGTATGCTATTTTCTTGAGAGAAGCCTCCAGTGAAAACTACGGGCCCCGAGTCTATTTCCTATCATATAGTAAATCCAAAATACCTTGCTACAATTTTTCTTTATTATTTTATTTTGTATTTTTGTTAGATCCATTTATCAAAACCTATACAATTTAATTTATCTCAATACCGTTGAGGGATTGACAACCCCTCTTACGCGTTGGGTTGCAAGTTTTGGTTGTTTGTGTAGTGTAGGTGCTGTTTACATAACGTTGCTTGGTTCTCCTACTGGATTGATAACCTTGATTCATAACTGAGGAAAATACTTACCTTTGTTGTGCTGCATCATCCTCTCCTCTTCGGGGAAATACCAACGCAGATTACAAGCATCATTCACCACAGACCTACGTGTCCATAGCTAGTAGATAGTGCTGGGGAACGTAGTAATTTTAAAAAAATTCCTACGAACACGCAAGATCATGGTGATGCATAGCAACGAGAGGGGAGAGTGTTGTCCACGTACCCTCGTAGACCGACAGCGGAAGCGTTATTACAACGCGGTTGATGTAGTCGTACGTCTTCACGATCCGACCGATCAAGTACCGAACGCACGACACCTCCGAGTTCTGCACACGTTCACCTCGATGACGTCCCTCGAACGCCGATCCAGCCGAGTGTTGAGGGGGAGTTTCGTCAGCACGACGGCGTGGTGACGATGATGATGTTCCACCGACGCAGGGCTTCGCCTAAGCTCCGCAACGGTATTATCGAGGTGTAATATGGTGGAGGGGGGCACCGCACACAGCTAAAATATCGTATATCAAGTGTGTATAGAGGTGCCCCCCTGCCCCCGTATATAAAGGAGCAAGGGGGAGGCCGACTGCCCTAGGCGCGCCAAGGAGAGGGGGGAGTCCTCCCCCTAGTAGGAGTAGGACTCCCCTTTTCTAGTCCAACTAGGAAAAGAGGGGGGGAAGGAAAGAGAGGGAGAGGGAGAAGGAAAGACTGTCATCGTAGCGTTAAGGGATTTAATTTATCTCAATACCGTTGAGGGATTGACAACCCCTCTTACGCGTTGGGTTGCAAGTTTTGGTTGTTTGTGTAGTGTAGGTGCTGTTTACATAACGTTGCTTGGTTCTCCTACTGGATTGATAACCTTGATTCATAACTGAGGAAAATACTTACCTTTGTTGTGCTGCATCATCCTCTCCTCTTCGGGGAAATACCAACGCAGATTACAAGCATCATTCACCACAGACCTATGTAGACATGACCGAGACACCTCTCCGGTCAATAACCAATAGCGGAACCTGGATGCTCATATTGGTTCCCACATATTCTACGAAGATCTTTATCGGTCAAACCGCATAACAACATACGTTGTTCCCTTTGTCATCGGTATGTTACTTGCCCGAGATTCGATCGTCGGTATCTCGATACCTAGTTCAATCTCGTTACCGGGACAAGACATGTATTCGTATTGTTGCCATTAAGGGTAAATCGACCGGGTTTATTCATATTGATCGGGTTTACTTTATCTACATCATGTCATCTTGCTTAAGGCATTACTCAGTTTTTCATGAACTTAATACCATAGATGCATGCTGAATAGTGGTCGATTGGTGGAGTAATGGTACTAGATGCAGGCAGCAGTCGGTGTACTTGTCTCGGGTGTGATGCCTATATACACGATCATTGCCGTGAATAACATCATAACTATGCACTTTTCTATCAATTGCCCAACAGTAATTTGTTCACCTACCGTATGCTATGCGCTCGAGAGAGAAGCCTCTAGTGAAAACAATGGCCCCCGGGTCTACTTTATCATATCATAAAATCCAAAAATACTTTGCTGCAATTTATTTACTTTTATTTTACTTTGAAATTTATCGATCTACCTATACAAGATTTGATTCTTGCAAGTAACGAGTTCAAGGGGATTGACAACCCTCTTGCCTGCGTTGGGTGCACGTATTTGCTTTTGTGTGTACATTTGCTAAAGACGGGAATTTGTGTGGTTCTTCTATTGGTTCGATAAACCTTAGTTCTCATTGAGGGAAATACCTATCTCTACTGTACTGCATCTCCCCTCCTCTTCAGGGAAATCCCAATAGATCTCACAAGTAGAAGGAAGAATTTCTAGCGCTGTTGCCGGGAAGACATCATCAAATTCTCATCAAGTACCTACACACAAACTATCATCTGCTTTCTCTACTTTTAATTTTCCTTTGCCTCTCTTTTTCATCCCCTCCACTTCTCATAAAAATCCAAAAACACGAAAATCTTTTGCTTGTTTGTTCGCTTTCTTGTCACCATGTCTCAAGAAAACACTAAGTTTTGTGACTTTTTAAATACTAATAATAATGATTTTATTAGTAATCAAATTGCTCCTCCCGACACTAGTGCGGAGTCATATGATATTAATGCTGCTTTGCTAAATCTTGTTATGAAAGAACAAATTTGTGGAAATCTTAATGAGGGTGTTGCATCCCATCTTAATACTTTTGATGAATTATGTGATATGTGAAAGAAAAAAGATGTGGATAATGATATTATAAAGTTGAAATTATTTCCTTTCTCACTAAGAGATCATGCTAATCTTGGTTTTCATCCTTGCCTCGAAATAGTATTGATTCTTGGGATAGGTGTAAGGATGCTTTTATTGCCAAGTATTTTCCTCCCGCTAAAATTATCTCTCTTAGAAATCAAATTATGAACTTTAAGCAACTTGAGCATGAACATGTTGCACAATGTTGGGAGGGGATGAAATTAATGATTAGCAATTGTCCCACTCATGGTTTAAGCTTATGGATGATTATACAAAATTTCTATGCGGGATTGAACTTTGTTTGAGAAATCTTCTAGACTTTACTGCATGTGGTACTTTTATGGAAATTACATTGGGATAAGCTACAAAAATACTTGATAATATAATGGCAAATTACTCCCAATGGCACACCAAACGAGCTCCAACTGGCAAGAAGGTAAGCTCTATCGAAGAAACTACTACTTTGAGTGATAAAATGGATGCTCTTATGAAAATGTTTGCTAGTAAAAATACTCAAGTTGATCCAAATTATCTACCAATATCTACTTTCATAGGCAATGCCTCTGGAGAAAACATAGGAGTGAGCCTGCTCCTTCTCTTGTTGCTTGGGACCTTATTTGTAGGCCAAAAAACAAGGGAGGTCTTGGTATTCTCAACCTTGGTGTTCAGAATGTTGCTCTTCTGCTCAAGCATGCAAATAACTTTCTCAATAAGAAGGATCTCCCCTGGGTGTCTTTAATCTGGGACTCTTACTATCATGACAGAGTGCCTCAGGGAACTTCTGATTGTGGCTCTTTCTGGTGGAAGGATATTTGCAAGGTCATGCAAAACTTTAGAGAGTGTGCTTGGGTGCAGATAAATGAAGGTGACACTGCCCTCATGTGGTCAGACAACTGGCAGCTTGATCAACAGGTTTCTAACCTTCAATACAGATTCCCTAGGCTCTTTTCATATGTCAAGGACCCCTGGATCACTGTTAAGGAGTTTTTTGACACACAAGATGTGTTCCAGCACTTCCATCTCCCTTTATCTAGCCAGGCTTTTGATGACCTGACCACTCTCCAGTCCATGATGGAGGTCCACAATAGAGAACCTGGGTCCAAAGATGTTTGGTTTTGGCATGACACTGCCAAGGGATATAAGCCAAAGATGTTATACTCCCATACTTTTGCTTCAGAGTCCTTTAACCCTTTGACTACCTGGATCTGGAAGTCCTCCTGTACAATGAAAATCAAGGTTTTTGCTTGGATGCTCATTATGGACAGATTAAACACTAAGGACATGGTGGAAAGGAGGCATTGGCATCTGGAGGATGGAGTCAATTGTGTTCTATGTCCTTTGCAGGCTAGGGAAACAAGAGATCATCTGTTCTTCAATTGTAACTTCAGTGTCAGAGTCTGGAACTATTTGCAAGTTGATTGGTCATCTGGTGACTCCATGACTGATTTGGTTATCAATGCTAGAAGGGGCTTTGGGAAACCCTTCTTCACTGAAGTGGTATTTATTGCATGTTGGAATATATGGATCATCAGAAATGCTAAGGTGTTCAGGCATGAGAGAGCTAGGTTTAGTAAATGGCGAAGTGCATTCATTCATGATATTACTCCGATGCAATATAGAGTGAAAGCTGCCTACAAAGATGACCTCCTCAGATGGGTCTCATTTCT
Organism: Triticum aestivum; assembly: GCF_018294505.1. Lineage (NCBI taxonomy): Eukaryota > Viridiplantae > Streptophyta > Magnoliopsida > Poales > Poaceae > Triticum > Triticum aestivum. Next base: position 384,806,918 of record NC_057808.1, on the reverse strand, counting down.
ACCTCCTTGAGGCCTTGTTTTGTAATCTCTCTTTCTTTGTTCTCTTTCTCCTTAGATTAGTCTGATTACCCCTTGTAATCCCCCCTTTGTATTTGTGTTCTTTTCAATAAAGTTTTGATATGTTGTGGGGTTTTTCCCCTACAGTTCCCAGTCAAAAAAAAATATCTACTTTCATTGAGAAAAATAATAATGCTATTGATGTGAATTTTGTCTCTAGAAATAATTTCAACAACAATGCATATAGAGGTAATTTTAATCCGAGACTGTATCCCAGAAATTCCTCTAATAATTATGGTAATTTCTATGGCAATTCATATAATAATAATAATAATAATAGGATACCTACTGATCTTGAGAACCACATTAAATAATTTATTTGTTCTCAAAAGATTTTCAATACTATGGTAGAAGAAAATTTGAATAAAGTTGATGATATGGCTAGAAACATGGATAGAATTGCTCATGATGTGGAAAATCATAAAATTAAAACCTTGCCACCTAAGCATGATATTTATGAGTCTATCAAGTCTATCCAAATCTCCATTAATGAAAGTAAAGAGAGAACCGCTAGGTTGAGAGCTAAGCGAGAATTCCTAGAAAAAGCTATTCCACCCTGTTTTTACCGTAATCATGATGAAGATATTAAAATGATTGGTGTCTCGCCTGCTGAATCCTTATTTAGAAATATAAAACTTGATGAAAAAGGGACTAGAGATGAGTCAACTTTAGCTAGAAGGCATCCCAATTGTTCGAAGGGTGATGGTCTTAATGGTAAACATGGTAAAATTGGGTTTGGAGAGGTCAAGACTTTAAATAGTGATGTGCTTACTACTTTGGATTTCAAGTACTTTAATTATGATAGTTGTTCTTTAATTGAATATATTTCCTTGTTGCAATCCATGATAAATTCACCAAATGCTTACGAACAAGATAAGGCTTTTACTAAACATATTGTAGAAGCTATGATAAAAGCTCATGAAGAAAAGCTAGAATTGCAGGTCTCTATAACTAGGAAATTGCATGATGAATGGGAACCTACTATTGAAGTGAATATTAAAGATTATGAATGCAATGCTTGATGTGATCTAGGTGCTAGCGTTTCCACTATACCAAAATCTTTATGTGATGTGCTAGGTCTTACCGATATGGATGAATGTTCCCTTAATTTGCACTTAGCGGATTCAACTAGTAAGAAACCATTGGGTAGAATAAATGATGTTCTTATACTTGCTAATAAAAATTATGCACCTATGGATTTCATTGTGCTTCATATTGAATGCAATCTGTCTTGTCCTATAATACTTGGTAGGCCTTTCCTACGAACCATAGGTGCTATTATTGATATGAAATAAGGAAATATATGGTTCAATTCTCATTAAAGAAAGGGGCGGAACACTTCCCTAGAAAGATAATTAAACCACCATATGAATCAATTACGAGGGCCACCTATGGAATTAAAACTAAGGATGACAATACTTGAAACAATGCCTTGCGCCTAGCTAGGTGAATAAAACAATAGCGCTTGTTGGGAGGCAACCCAATAGTTATCTTAAATTGTTGCTTCTTCTTTTTGTTTTTGTGTCTTAACACAATTATTGCTACTGTTATGATTGTGTTTTTATGTTGTAATTAGTGCTTGTGCCAAGTAAAGCCTTTGGGATGAATTGGTTGATAGTTGACTTGATTTTGTGAAAAAACAGAAACTTTTGTGCCCAGTACTGGAATTATTATAACACTAGAACATAATAAAATTCTGAATTTTTACACATGATTGATATACAAATTGCCCACATTATCCTAATTTTTCAGATTTTGTGGATTTATAGAAGTATAGTGTTTGTTCGGATCATTATAGATTGTTCTGTTTTAGACAGATTCTATTTTCTATTGCGTAGTTTGCTTGTTTTAATGATGCTATGGATTATATAGGGGGGTATAAGTCATGGAGAAGTTATAATACAACAGGTATTATGCAAGAATAAAACATGAATGGGTTCATAACATTGCCTAAAGTTTATGATTTGCTTATTATACTAACGGATCTCACGAGGTTTCTGTTGAGTTCTGTGTGCTGAAGTTCTTAAGCTTTGGGTGAGATCACGATGGATGAAGAAATAAGGAACGGCAAGACCCTAAGCTTGGGGATGCCCAAGGCATCCCAAGGTAATATTCAAGGAAGACCCAAGCATCTAAGCTTGGGGATGCGCCGGATGGCATCCCCTCTTTCGTCTACAATTTATCGATATATCACTTGGAGCTATATTTTTATTCATCACATGATATGAGTTTTGCTTGGAGCGTCTCGTATTATAGTAGTCTTTGCTTTGTTTGCTTTTTATTTTGTCACAATCATTGTTTGTTGTACACACCTTTTGAGAGGGACACACATCTATTCGTGATTTTTTAGAATACTCTATGTGCTTCACTTATACCTTTTGAGCTAGGCAGTTGCTCTAGTGCTTCACTTATATTTTTAGAGCAAGATGGTGGTTATATTTTAACGAAGTTGATCTTTTTGAGAGTCTAATAAATAGTAATGGCAATTTACATGGGTTATAAGACTAGTCCATAAAGGATAGATATTCAAGAGGGATATAATAAAAACTTTCATGTAGATCACTAAATATGATAAGTTTGATTCTTTGCAATATTTTTGCGATATTAAGATGGTAATATGTGAGGGTACTAGTGGATAATTGTGGTTTAGTACAAGTATTGATGTTAAGGTTTGTGATTGCCGAAGCATGCATGTATAGTCTCTAGTTATGCGATGAAGTTGGAGCATGATTTATTATTGATTATCTACCTTATGGGTGGGGGTTGGGGACGAGCGATGGTCTTTTCCTACCAATCTACCCCTCTAGGGGTGTGCGAGTAGTACTTTGCTTCAAGGGCTAATAGGCTTTCACAATAAGTATGTGAGTTATTTATGACTAATGTGAGTCCATGGATTATATGCACTCTCACCTTTCCGCAATTTGCTAGCCTCTTCGGTACCGTGCATTACCATTTCTCACCTCGAGAGTCGGTGCATCCAAACCCGTGATATGATACACTCTATCACACATAAGCCTCCTTATATATTTCTCAAAACAACCACCATACCTACCTAATATGGTATTTCCACAGCCATTTTGAGATATATTTCCATGAAACTTCCATCGTTCCATTTTCATGAAATACATATTCACTGTCATGTTGCTTTGCATGATCATATAGCTGACATAGTATCTGTGGCTTATCCACCGTTCATCATTATCATACATGTTACGCTAGATCATTGCACATTCTGGTACACTACTGATGACCCACAAGTATAGGGGATCAATCGTAGTCCTTTCGATTAGTAAGAGTGTCGAACTCAACGAGGAGCAGAAGGAAATGACGACTGGTTTTCAGCAAGGTAATTTCTGCAAGCACTGAAATTGTCAGTAATAGGTAGTTTGATAGCGAGATATTTTGTAACAAGCAAGTAACGGTAACAGTAAATAAAGTGCACTAAGGTAGCCCAATACTTTTGTGGCAAAGGACAGGCCAAAATGGTCTCTTATAATAAGCAAAGCAGTCTTGAGGGCACACGGGAATTTCATCTAGTCACTTTCATCATGTTAGTTTGATTCGCGTTCGCTACTTTCATAATTTGATATGTGGGTGGACCAGTGCTTGGGTGTTGTTCTTACTTGAACAAACCTCCGACTTATGATTAACCCCCTCACAAGCATCCGCAACAACGAGAAAAGTATTAAGATAAAATCTACCATAGCATTAAACATATGGATCCAAATCAGTCCCTTACAAAGTAGCGCATGAACTAGGGTTTAAGCTTCTATCACTCTAGCAACCCATCATCTAATAACTACTCCACAATGCATTCCCTTAGGCCCAAAGATGGTGAAGTGTCATGTAGTCGACGTTCACATAACACCACTAAGGGAATATCAACGTTCATATCATCAAAATATCGAACACATATCAAATTCACATGATTACTTGCAACATGACTTCGCCCGTGAGCTCAAGAACAAAAGTAACTACTCACAAATGATATTCATGCTCAAGATCAGAGGGGTATTAAATAGCATAGTGGATCTGAACATATAATCTTCCACCAAATAAACCATATAGTAATCAACTACAAGATGTAATCAAAACTAGTAGTCACCCACAGGTACCAATCTGAGGTTCCGATACAAAGATTGAACACAAGAGATGAACTAGGGTTTGAGATGAGATGGTCTTGTTGAAGATGTTGATGAAGATTGGCCTCCCGAAGATGAGAGGGTTGTTGGTGATGACGATGGCTTTGATTTCCCCCTCCGGGAGGGAAGTTCCCCCGGCGGAATCGCTCCGCCGGAGGGCAAAGGTGCTCCTGCCCAAGTTCCGCCTCAAGACGCCGGCGCTCCATCCTGAAAGTCCTCTTCTTATTTTTTTTCTCGGTCAAAAGACCTTATGTACCAGAAGATGGGCACCGGAGGTGGGTCGAGGAGGGCACAACCCACCAGGGCGCGCTTGGGCTCCCTGGCGCGCCCAGGTGGGTTGTGCCCACCTGGTGGGCCCCCTCTAGTAGTTATTCGCTCCAATATTTCTTAAATATTCCATAAAAATTCTCCGTGAAGTTTCAGCTTGTTTGGAGTTGTGCAGAATAGGTAGCCTGACTGTGACGCCCGGATAATTAAGCTACAGTAACCCTCTGTTAAGGATGCCACGTCACTTCCATTTCTGTTGCTAATCTCGCGTTAGTTCGAAATCGTTTCAAATTCAAGATTCGAAATCAAGCAAACATTAAAAGTTTTCAAATGTCAAAACTAAAATGTTCTAAAAATGACAATAAATCATATGTAATATCGATGGAGAAACCACACTTTTATGAAGTGTTAAAATGCACTATAATAAATAAACTGTGGCAGAACAATTATTCAAATGCTTTCAAAAATAATAAACAATTTCAAAACTATTTTATTTCAGTGCTAAACTGTTTGTGGCAGTGGCATATTTATTAAAACTAAATTAGGAACTAGTTTTGTATTTCATTTAAACTACAAAAGGGTGAAACTAAGAGAAAGCAGAAACAAGAAAATAAATAAAAAGTAATAAAAATAAAACAAACAAAATGACAGGACAAACCCCCTCCCCTTGGTCTGTTTGGCCCATTTGGCCAACAACCAGCTGGCCCACTTCCCCTGGCGTATATGGCCTGCCCCACCATCTAACCCTAATCCCCTCCCTCACAACCCCCCGATCCAGTCCCCTCCCCACTCGCGCCCCCACTCTCCCTCTCCCCTGATCCAATCGGGATCGAGCTCGAACGTCGCCGCCGCCGGAGCTCCATGTCACCGCCTGGAGCCACATCGCCGGAGCCTCGCGCCAACCCGATCCCTTCGCCTCTGTCGCCGTGCGCCGCTGCCGGCGCCAACCCCGTCGCCGGATCGCCTTCGTCGCCATCGCTGGACACGCCTCGCCTTCGTCCATGGAGCCCCGCCTCGCCGGAGCTGCCCCGCCGTCCTCTCCGTCGCGACCTCGACCTCCCCGAGCCCACTACCCGAACCCCTACAGCCCCGGTGAGGACCTCGGTCCTCCTCTCCCCCTGCCGGGCGCCGTCCGCCGTGCCCGACCGCGCCGTTGCACGGGCCACTGCCCCGCTTGTAAGCCTCGCCGCTGCACGCACTCCGCCACGCCACCTCCGCATGCGCTCAAGGCCGTGGCCTCCTTCCCGCGCCGCGCCTGGAACGGCGCCCCGCACGCGGCCCTGCTGCTTGCCCGAGCGCGCTGTCCCGACTCGCTGACGCTACTGTCGCCTTGTCAGCCCGCGCGCCCGTGAACCCTCTTGTTTCGGCTCTGGACCTCCCTGCCCCGCCATGGCCTGCGCTGCCGCCCCGCTGCCTCAGCTCCGCCACCCCCTCCTGCTCGGCATGGCCGCGCACTGCCCACGCCGCTCAGCCCGCGCGCTGCCAGCGCCCGTCCCGTCGCCCCCCTGCATCCCGCTGCGCGCGCACTCGCCCATCCGGCCACGCCTCCCGTTGCGGCGCCCCTCACCACCGGCCCGCGCCCACCGGCCTCCCCCTGCTCCGGCGCCCTGCCCTGTCCGCCGGCGCCCAGTCAGTTGCGCCCCTGCCGACCACGCCCGTAGTGCCCAGCCGGGCTGCGCCCAGCGCCCACTGCCCGATAGCCCGCTACGGCCTCTGTGCCACTAGCATCGGGGCCCACGCCCCAGAACAATTATAAAAAGAAAACAGGAAAATAATAATAACTAAAATAATTAGTTAATTAATTAACTTAATTAATGTTGTTTAATTAACCTAATCATTTAGTTAGACTAATTAACCATGTTCAATTAACCTGAGACTATGACGAACGGGTCCCACTTGCCAGGGTTGACCTAGTCAACCTTTCGTCCTGCTGACATCATGTTGATGTCATGCTGACATCATAATTGCATTTTCTAGTTAATTTAAATTTGTTAATACCAAAAATTAAACTAAAACTTTAAAAATTAATATAAAATAATTGGTAACTCGGATGAAAATACTTTGTACATGAAAGTTGCTTAGAACGACGAGACGAATCCGAATACACAGTCCGTTTGTCCACCACACGTTCCTAGCATAGCGAACATGCAACTTTCTCCCTCCGGTTCGTTTGTCTGAAAACGTGAAACACCGAGAATACTTTATCGGATGTTTTTTCCCCCTTCGCCGGTATCACCTATCCCTCCGTTAGATCACCTCTAGCACCGCGTGATGCCATGTTACACTTTGTGATGCTTTGATTGCTCTGTTATTTATTGTGTTCCCCCTCCGTTACTTCTTTCCGGCAGACCCCGAGACTGCCGGCGACCCCTAGTTTGACTACGGTGTTGACGACCCCTCCTTCTTGCCAGAGCAACCAGGCAAGCCCCCCCTTTGATCACCAGATATCGCCTATTCCTTCTCTCTACTGCTTGCATTAGAGTAGTGTAGCATGTTACTGCTTTCGGTTAATCCTATTTTGCTGCATAGCCTGTCATTGTTTCTACAGTTATTACCCTTACCTACAATCCTAAATGCTTAGTATATGATGCTAGTATTCCATAAGTGGCCCTACACTCTTGTCCGTCTGCCATGCTATACTACTGGGCCGTGATCACTTCGGGAGGTTATCACGGGCATATGCTATATACTTTATACTGTTACATTACTTATGATACTGTTCGGAGATGGGGGCTGAAGGGGCAGGTGGCTCCATCCCGATAGAGGTGGGCCTGGGTTCCCAACGGCCCCCGACTGTTACTTTGTGGCGGAGCGACAGGGCAGGTTGAGACCACCTAGGAGAGAGGTGGGCCTGGGCCTAGTCGGTGTCCGCGGTTACTTCAAAATAACACGCTTAACGAGATCTTGGTATTTGATCTGAGTCTGGCCACTGGCCTATACGCACTAACCAACTACGTGGGAACAGTTATGGGCACTCGACGTCGTGGTATCAGCCGAAGCCTTCTTGACGTCAGCGACTGAGCGGCGTGCGCCGGGTTGGACCGCGTAACGCAACTTCCTTTGAAATAGAGGTTGCTAGGTCTGCTCTCCGGCCGCCCACGCAACGTGCAGGTGTGCAATGGGCGATGGGCCCAGACTCCTGCGCGCATAGGATTTAGACCGGCGTGCTGACCTCTCTGTTGTGCCTAGGTGGGGCTGCGACGTGTTGATCTCCCGAGGCCGGGCATGACCCAGGAAAGTGTGTCCGGCCAAATGGGATCGAGCGTGTTGGGTTATGTGGTGCACCCCTGCAGGGAAGTTTATCTATTCGAATAGTCATGATCTTCGGTAACAGGACGACTTGGAGTTGTACGTTGACCTTATGACAACTAGAATCGGATACTTAATAAAACACACCCTTCCAAGTGCCAGATATAACCTGGTGATCGCTCTCACACAGGGCGATGAGGGGAGGATCGCCGGGTAGGATTATGCTATGCGATGCTACTTGGTGAACTTAGCATCTACTCTCTTCTACATGCTGCAAGATGGAGGCTAGCAGAAGCGTAGTCTTTGACGGGACTAGCTATCCCCCTCTTATTCTGGCATTCTGCAGTTCAGTCCACCGATGCCCCTTTACATAGATACCCCTGCATATGTAGTGTAGATCCTTGCTTGCGAGTACTTTGGATGAGTACTCACGGTTGCTTTTCTCCCTCTTTCCCCCCTTTCCAATCTACCTGGTTGTCGCAACGAGATGCTGGAGCCCAGGAGCCAGACGCCACCGTCGACGACGACTCCTACTACACCGGAGGTGCCTACTACTATGTGCAGGCCGCTGACGACGACCAGGAGTAGTTTAGGAGGATCCCAGGCAGGAGGCCTGCGCCTCTTTCGATCTGTATCCCAGTTTGTGCTAGCCATCTTGTGGCAACTTGTTTAACTTATGTCTGTCCTCAGATATTGTTGCTTCCGCTAACTCGTCTATGATCGAGCACTTGTATTCGAGCCCTCGAGGCCCCTGGCTTGTATTATGATGCTTGTATGACTTATTTTTATTTTAGAGTTGTGTTGTGATATCTTCCCATGAGTCCCTGATCTTGATCATACATGTTTGCGTGTATGATTAGTGTGTGATTGAATCGGGGGCAGCAGAAGTTGGTATCAGAGCCGACTGCCTGTAGGAATCCCCCTTTCCAACTCATTGGCCGAAGTTGAGTCTAGTCATTGCTAAATCTTTACTAACATGGCTGTGTGGCTTGCGGGCCCACGTCGCCATTGGGTGGTATTAGGATCTTTTATTCCTCGTATATACTCTGGGACTCTGATCTCTCTTCTATTCGGGTTAAAAAGAATTTGCTAACTCTAACTCTAGGTTCCCGTAAATACTTTCTCCCGGAGAGCCCCTCGGTCCGAATGATCACTTGCTTCACCAAAAGATTCCGAAGAGACCCTACGATGTTCCCTCGAGACTATGTGTCGTCGCTTTTACAATTCCCTACCACCGATGTATCCTTATGGAGAACTTTTACATTTGTCGTTATACATTGATCCTCAGTTGCTCTTGTTATTACAAGATGCCATGAACTGCTCTCCGTTGTTCCGAAAATCCTTTGAGCTTACTGTCTTGCAGTTCTTGCCTCATGAATACCCCCTACGGACAATTCCTCGCATTTACCGAGTATCCGTTCTACCCCCGTTGTTCATATGATGCACAAGTTACATTGAGATGTTATCTGATCTTTCGGTAATCCTCTGCCCGCTATTGCTCTGCAATTGTGTGCTTGCATTTGGTTGCTTTCCTTAAGACCAGCAATATTCATTTAGTATCCTTTGTCATTATCATTTCGAGTCTATTGATTGAATATGTTGCGAATCCTCGCAATCCTCAACCGGATTATAGAATTCATCCTTTTGGCTCAGGTGTCATTTTGAACAGGAGCTGGTTCTCGACCAATCAAATTACCGTCGATTGTATCCTTAAGTCTACTCAACTTATCCATCCTTAATCAGGGCGTATGCTTCTGAGCCCTTAATTTGAAAATCACAATTCCTTTGCATTTGAGCTCTGAATTAGTTAGTTGTTTCTATAATCCAGTGCCTTTGCATTGTTTCTTCCTTTGAGTGTGCCGGTACTCACATTAACACTGTTATAGACCGTCAGATACTTTGTTGGATTTTATCCGACAATGTCCTTCATATTCAATAACCTTGTGAGCCTTTCCTATGATACATAATGCCTTTGCGAAATTGTATCCTCTACTTTCTCAACCACGCTATGCTTTCGAGCTAGTAATAATTACTCTCAAAGCTTGTGGTATATGTTTCTAAGATGCCCCGATGGGTTGAACCTATGCCTTCCTTAATCTGTGTGAACCCGAAAGTTTTTCACGAGTCATACTCTTCTAGTGTTTTGGCAAATAAAATTTCAACACTACAACTTATTTGAAAACAAGAAGTGAATGAAAGGTTATGCATTGCTAAAGTGGGAGTCGGCCTTGAACTTTGTGTTCATGCCCATGGACACGATGTAGATCCTATCATGAAAGCTTCTAGTAATGATAACTATTTCCTTGATAAATATCATCTGGCATCTGTGAATTGATCCTTTGTAATTGTGGTTCCGACCATATGTTCTTCCTTGATCCCATCTCTCGGGCAAGTTTAAGCACTTGTCTTCCGTGGATCAATACACCAATCCAACCTTTACTTTGATCTTTCCTCGAGTATTACACCCAGGTATCTCGAGATTATCACGGAACTGCATAATTTCTTATGAGTTCTCCATCAAGTACTACATTCTCATTGATTCCAATTTTTCCACGGGCTCTGAGTCATTAAACACTCAAGGATATCGATAACTGAATCGAGTCTGCATCGCGATTAAACAACTATTAGTAATCTTCTTTATTTACGAGTTTGTACTCGATCGCGTTATTTCTAGCCTGATCGACTATATCAGAGTCGTGTTGATTTTAACTGTGCTACCGGGTCCTTATTCCCGGAGCACCACTTTCGGCGATGAGCTAAACTTACGTCGATCTTCCTAGTCTTATCGTTTCACCTCGAACAGCAAGCTTGATTCCGAGTTGGTGTCGTATCCGTGGTTCCAATAATCTTTTGATGCATTAGTCATGTTGCTTGATGTAGCCGCTGTTCAATTGCTTCTTCATGAAATCTCTTGACAAATGTGTCATGATCATCATCAGCATTCTGAGCTCTTCCAGGATATCAATTGAATTCATGATGAGAAATACCATCATTTCCCTCGATGATTTGTATTATCATCGACCACTTTATTGCCTTCCGTTCAACACAAACTTGTCCGTGTTTTGTGTTATACCTTGAGTTCCTTGCTATCCAGCATTTGTTCTTCTTTACCTTGGAGTATTACCATCTTTTATGCCAAGGATGTCGTGATAATTTCACCACTTCTTAAGTATTCTTGGTATTGTGATACTTCTCACCCTCACCATTCTTTCTTGGTCCCCGTGTTGATTCTAACCGGAATACCGACAAATGGACTGAGAGGTGTAAATTTCAAACTTATAGCAACCCTATTGCTTGGAGTTAATGGTCGATAGCTTGATTCTTGGTCTATTGGTTATTGAATCACCACTCTAACCTCGATCGTGCTACTTAGTCCATCTTCTAGGTGCACGTTTCGATCAATGTTCACTCGAATATGTTCTCCTCAAACATACTTTGTTATATACTTCGACATGTCCAATATGTTACCTTGTTCACAAAAAATGTGGAAATCCATCCTTTGGAAATCTCAATGAATTGTCGCTGAGTCAATCAGCCACCTCCTCACCTCTCCTTGATTTAATGATGAACTCTTGTTTCGGAACTCGCTTCCATAGTTCAATTCCCGAGAATCTTACAATGTCATCTCGACAATGTGTGTTGCACCTTTCTTCTCAGGCAACCCGAGTCTGAGTTATCCTCACACCAATCAGATCTGAATCTCGGTCAGATATGATGATTGGAACATATTTCCAAGAGTTATAACAATGGTCTTTATGTGACCCGGTAAGGTGTTGTCGTGCCTAGCACACCTGGCTAGAGGCCCTATTGTTATAGATTCCTTTTCAGCAAGGTTATCCATTCTTCCATGAGGAAACTGTAAGACTTATTCTATAAGTTGTTTCCGATGGATCCTTTGTATCCAAAGTCTGACCTTTGCTTGAAGACCATGTCAATACTGTCTCGAAGCATGTCTGTGGTACTCCGATTTTCAACAAGAACATTTGAATCCCAATGCTAAATGTTTCTTTCTCAATTATCCGAACACCGTTGTATGGGTAATGTCATGAAATTTTTCTCCCCTTACCTAAAGGGTTTTCTACATTATATCCTGTCATCGATATCATGCTCTGCTTATCATTGGGAAGGATATACCCCTGAAATATCTGATAATCATATTTTCCTTTCCATTATTTGGTTTAACCTTTCTTGTTATCTATATGATCTAAGCAGTAATATTCTCCTGCTTATGTAAACACCTCGGTGTACAATTCTGTCAGCAAGACCCTGTTACTATTGTTGATGACATTCCGGTAACCACCGATGGACGAGAACTTTGCCTATTAGTCCGCCTCGTTCAACGAGCAGGAAGATGGTTCTCTTCGTCCCTCGCCCTTGGTACCGATGTTGTTGCCGACATAACCGACAGACTATCCTCTGACATGCCCTGCTTACATGATCGTGTAAGACGTCACCGCCCTTCCTGCTCTTAACCCACATTGTGGGCCCATAACCCACAGTTCCACAGGCTCAAAACCTGACTCTCCTATACACCCCCGGTTTCCAAAGTTAATTCCTCGCACTTGGCCTCGTATGTGATTCACGAGCCACCTTCCGAGAGATCATCAATTCTGGTATCAGACACAATACTTATTCCCATTGCTTTGAACCCCTTTTCACGCCTTGTTTTAGGCATCGAACGATTGCCTGCCCGCCCGAAACTTCCCATGATACCTCCTTATCTTGCTCTCGATATTTTTGTAAATTTCAATTCGAGAGTTACTGCCGCCACCTTCCTCGATGTTATCGACCAGATAGTTGACCTTGCAGAGGTCTGTTCTCCCGGAATGCCCACCCTTTATTCTTTTGTAAGTACGATGGAGTTCCTGAAGAAAGGACGCCGACTTCATCATGATGACTTGAAGCAGAGAAATGAAGACATCAATGTATTGGACCGGCCTCTTCGAGAAGAGCAAGCCAGGATGAGAAAACCCGCTAGATTCGTAACCAAACCTTCCCCCATTTCACTACCTCTTAAATCTCGGGACGAGATTTCTTGTAGTGGAGGAGAATTGTGACGCCCGGATAATTAATCTATAGTAACCCTCTGTTAAGGATGCCACGTCACTTCGATTTCTGTTGCTAATCTCGCGTTAGTTCGAAATCGTTTCAAATTCAAGATTCGAAATCAAGCAAACATTAAAAGTTTTCAAATGTCGAAACTAAAATGTTCTAAATATGACAATAAATCATATGTAATATCGATGGAGAAACCACACTTTTATGAAGTGTTAAAATGCACTATAATAAATAAACTGTGGCAGAACAATTATTCAAATGCTTTCAAAAATAATAAACAATTTCAAAACTATTTTATTTCAGTGCTAAACTGTTTGTGGCAGTGGCATATTTATTAAAACTAAATTCGGAACTAGTTTTGTATTTCATTTAAACTACAAAAGGGTGAAACTAAGAGAAAGCAGAAACAAGAAAATAAATAAAAAGTAATAAAATAAAAGCAAACAAAATGACAGGACAAACCCCCTCCCCTTGGTTTGTTTGGCCCATTTGGCCAACAGCCAGCTAGCCCACTTCCCCTGGCGTATATGGCCTGCCCCACTACCTAACCCTAATCCCCTCCCTCACAACCCCCCGATCCAGTCCCCTCCCCACTCGCACCCCCACTCTCCCTCTCCGCCGATCCAATCGGGATCGGGCTCGAATGTCGCCGCCGCCTGGAGCCACATCGCCGGAGCCTCGCGCCACCCCGATCCCTTCGCCTCTGTCGCCGTGCGCCGCTGCCGGCGCCAACCCCGTCGCTTGATCGCCTTCGTCGCCGTCGCTGGACACGCCTCGCCTTCGTCCATGAAGCCCCGCCTCGCCGGAGCTGCCCCGCCGTCCTCTCCCTCGCGACCTCGACTCCTCCCCGAGCCCACTGCCCGAACCCCTGCAGCCCCGGTGAGGACCCCGGTCCTCCTCTCCCCCTGCCGGACGTCGTCCGTCGTGCCCAACTGCGCCGTTTGCACGGGCCACTGCCCCGCTTGTAAGCCTCGCCGCTGCACGCACTCCGCCGCGGCACCTCCGCACGCGCACGAGCACGCGCTCAAGGTCGTGGCCTCCTCCCCGCGCTGTGCCTGGACCGGCGCCCCGCACGCGGCCCTGCTGCTCACCCGCGCGCGCTGTCTCGAGTCGCTGACGCTACTGTCGCCTCGTCAGCCCGCGCGCCCGTGAACCCTCCCGTTTCGGCTCTGCCCCTCCCTGCCCCGCCATGGCCTGCGCTGCCGCCCCGCTGCCTGAGCTCCGCCGTCCCCCTCCTGCTCAGCCTGGCCGCGCGCTGCCCGCGCCGCTCAGCCCGTGCGCTGCCAGCGCCCGTCCCGCCGCGCCGCCCCCCTGCATCCCGCTGCGCGCGCGCTCGCCCATCCGGCCGCGCCTCCTGCTGCGGCGCCCCTCACCGCCGGCCCGCGCCCACCGGCCTCCCCTTGCTCCGGCGCCCTGCCCTGTCCGCCGGCGCCCAGTCAGTTGCGCCCCTGCCGACCACGCCCGTAGTGCCCAGCCGGGCTGCGCCCAGCGCCCACTGCCCGATAGCCCGCTACGGCCTCTGTGCCACTAGCATCGGGGCCCACGCCCCAGAACAATTATAAAAAGAAAAAGGGAAAATAATAATAACTAAAATAATTAGTTAATTAATTAACTTAATTAATGTTGTTTAATTAACCTAATCATTTAGTTAGACTAATTAACCATGTTCAATTAACCTGAGACTATGACGAACGGGTCCCACTTGCCAGGGTTGACCTAGTCAACCTTTCGTCCTGCTGACATCATGTTGATGTCATGCTGACATCATAATTGCGTTTTCTAGTTAATTTAAATTTGTTAATACCAAAAATTGAACTAAAACTTTAAAAATTAATATAAAATAATTGGTAACTCGGATGAAAATACTTTGTACATGAAAGTTGCTTAGAACGACGAGACGAATCCGAATGTGCAGTCCGTTTGTCCACCACATGTCCCTAGCATAGCGAACATGCAAATTTCTCCCTCCGGTTCGTTTGTCTGAAAACGTGAAACATCGAGAATACTTTCCCGGATGTTTTTCCCCTTAGCCGGTATCACCTATCCCTGCATTAGATCACCTCTAGCACCGCGTGATGCCATGTTACACTTTGTGATGCTTTGGTTGCTCTGTTATTTGTTGTGTTCCCCCTCCATTACTTCTTTCCGGTAGACCCCGAGACTGCCGGCGACCCCCAGTTCGACTACGGTGTTAACGACACCTCCTTCTTGCCAGAGCAACCAGGCAAGCCCCCCCCCCTTTGATCACCAGATATCGCCTATTCCTTCTCTCTACTGCTTGCATTAGAGTAGTGTAGCATGTTACTGCTTTCGGTTAATCCTATTCTGCTGCATAGCCTGTCATTGTTGCTACAGTTGTTACCCTTACCTGCAATCCTAAATGCTTAGTATAGGATGCTAGTATTCCATCAGTGGCCCTACACTCTTGTCCGTCTGCCATGCTATACTACTGGCCGTGATCACTTCGGGAGGTGATCACGGGCATATGCTATATACTTTATACTGTTACATTACTTATGATACTGTTCGGAGATGGTGGCTGAAGGGGCAGGTGGCTCCATCCCGATAGAGGTGGGCCTGGGTTCCCGACGGCCCCCGACTGTTACTTTCTGGCAGAGCGACAGGGTAGGTTGGGACCACCTAGGAGAGAGGTGGGCCTGGCCCTGGTCGGTGTCTGCGGTTACTTCAAAATAACATGCTTAACGAGATCTTGGTATTTGATCTGAGTCTGGCCACTGGCCTATACGCACTAACCAACTACGCGGGAACAGTTATGGGCACTCGACGTCGTGGTATCAGCCGAAGCCTTCGTGACGTCAGCGACTGAGCGGCGCGTGCCGGGTTGGACCGCGTAACGCAACTTCCTTTGAAATGGAGGTTGCTAGGTCTGCTGTTCGGCCGCCCACGCAACGTGCAGGTGTGCAATGGGCGATGGGCCCAGACTCCTGCGCGCATAGGATTTAGACCGGCGTGCTGACCTCTCTGTTGTTCCTAGGTGGGGCTGCGACGTGTTGATCTCCCGAGGCCGGGCATGACCCAGGAAAGTGTGTCCGGCCAAATGGGATCGAGCGTGTTGGGTTATGTGGTGCACCCCTCCAGGGAAGTTTATCTATTCGAATAGCCGTGATCTTCGGTAACAGGACGACTTGGAGTTGTACCTTGACCTTATGACAACTAGAACCGGATACTTAATAAAACACACCCTTCCAAGTGCCAGATATAACCCGGTGATCGCTCTCACGCAGGGCGATGAGGGGAGGATCGCCGGGTAGGATTATGCTATGCGATGCTACTTGGTGAACTTACCATCTACTCTCTTCTACATGCTGCAAGATGGAGGCTACCAGAAGCGTAGTCTTCGACAGGACTAGCTATCCCCCTCTTATTCTAGCATTCTGCAGTTTAGTCCACCGATATTGCCCCTTTACACAGATACCCCTGCATATGTAGTGTAGATCCTTGCTTGCGAGTACTTTGGATGAGTACTCACGGTTGCTTTTCTCCCTCTTTTCCCCCTTTCCATTCTACCTGGTTGTCGCAACCAGATGCTGGAGCCCAGGAGCCAGACGCCACCGTCGATGACGACTCCTACTACACCGGAGGTGCCTACTACTACGTGCAGGCCGCTGACGACGACCAGGAGTAGTTTAGGAGGATCCCAGGCAGGAGGCATGCGCCTCTTTCGATCTGTATCCCAGTTTGTGCTAGCCATCTTGTGGCAACTTGTTTAACTTATGTCTGTACTCAGATATTGTTGCTTCCACTGACTCGTCTATGATCGAGCACTTGTATTCGAGCCCTCGAGGCCCCTGGCTTGTATTATTATGCTTGTATGACTTATTTTATTTTAGAGTTGTGTTGTGATATCTTCCCGTGAGTCCCTGATCTTGATCGTACACGTTTGCGTGTATGATTAGTGTACGATTGAATCGGGGGCGTCACACTGACGTAGCCTTTTCAGGTCCAGATTTCCAGCTACCAGAATTCTCCCTCTTGGTGTGTACCTTGCAAATTATGAGAGAAAAGGCATTAGAATTACTCCAAAAAGCATTATTATGGATAAAAACATCATAAACAACAGCAAGAAAACATGTTGCAAAATGGGCGTATCAACTCCCCCTAGCTTGGACCTCACTTGTCCTCGAGCGAAAACCAAAATCGAAAAACATGTCCACATGCTTTGAGGGAGAGGTGTCGATAAAAACAAAATACGGATATAGAAGCATCATGTTGATTATTATAACAGCAAAAAAATTTAACATAGGACTTTTTATAATAGAACTTTTATCATATACTTCTCATGAATAGGTAGTAGTTCATCCCATAATCGAAGTATAAAGCAAAAACTCTATTAGAAACCAACAAACTATGTTCTCAGTCAACTTTGCGACTACAATTCATCATCTTTTCAGGAAGAGTCATGTGTTGGAGCCTTTAGGCAAGTCCACATACTCAACCATCATATAGTCTTTTATGATTGCTAACACTCACCTTTTACTCATGATCAAAACGTTTCAACCGGGCACATAGAAAGATAGGGGCTTATAGTTTCGCCTCCCGACATACTCACCTCAAGGGTGATGTCAACAATAATAACTCATGCTATCTATATTCAACTGGACATATGTGCTTAGATCTTTCCTCACCATATGATGCTTGCCAAAAGAGAAAAATAAAAGGGAATAGAGGGTAAACTTTGACTCTTTGCATAAAAGTAAATACATGAAAGTAAAAGATAGGCCCTTCACAGAGGGAAGCAGAGGTTTCCATGCGCTTATTTGTTTGCATGCTCAATCCCTTAGTGCAAGAGAACATCATGTTGTATTGCCCCTTAAGATGACAACCTTTATTATGCAGTCTGTCGTTATTATTCTTTGTCACCCAAGTTTGTACAACGCTCAATTTTCTCTTACACTAAATGATCTCACATATTTAGAAGCAATTTTTATTGCCTTTTTGCACCGATGACAACTTACTCAATCCCTAGGTAGGTATGGTGGATACCTGAAAAAGATTTGGGTTTAAGGGTTTTTGGATGCACAAGTAGTATCTCTACTTAGTGCGGAATTTTTGGCTAGCAAAGATAGGGCAAGCAACATGTTGAAGGATCTATGACAATATGACTTCTATGTGAATATAAACAAACATAAACCATTAAGTTGTCTTCCTTGTCCAACATCAACAGTTTTGGCATATAATATTTTGATGAGGGTTCACAATCACAGAAGATTTCTAGGATAGTATGTTCATATGTGAATCTTCTCTTCCCTTATTAATTCTTTCATGAGTTGCATCATTGACTAATGCTATGTTTGTCAATCTCTAATAAAAATTTCTACTTATACTTTTCCTTATGTGGTGCCATCACCTACCATAGGATTAGTATATGATCTATTGATTTGTTTACTTTCTTTTATTCATTCACTTCTTCTATCTTATTTCTTTTCTTTATTTGCATCAATAAGGTAAAGAAAGCAAAAACTCAAACTAAACTTTATTATATAACTTGCACACGATTACAATGATAGATCACTAAGCAAACTCACAGATAAGAAAGGATCGAACTAAACTTTATTTCATCTAAAGCAAAAAGATCAAACTAAGATAAGTAAACGCAAAAAGATAGTGGGATGATACGATACCGGGGCACCTCCCCCAAGCTTGGCGGAAGCCAAGGGGAGTGCCCATACCCGATACCCAGTTCTCCTTTGGTGGTGAAGAAGATGGTGGTGGTGATGAAGAAGGTAATGGTGGTGGTGAGAAGGTAGAGGATTTGCCCTTTGCTTGCTTCAGTTTCTGACTAAGAGTAAAATTCTCCATCATCAACTCGCAATTATCTATCTCAAGTTTTATTATCCTCTTGCATAACGCCTCCATGCTTTCGTTTTTGGACCGGGGAGGAATCGATTCATCTTCATCTTCTTCGGAGGTCCAGCCATAGTGCTTCTCATCCCCATAGGACTTGGGGTTTGCGATGAGATCAACATCATAGCTCTCTCCCTCAGAGTCTTGAGATGACATATTTTCAGATCTACGCAGAAAACAGCAAGAAAAGAGAACAAAGGATTTCTCCGCGATACGGTGGTTAACAGGTTCGGGAAGTATTTATAGATTTTTTTATCTGGGAGGACAAGCATACGGGAGAAAACGGAGTACGGGAGGTGTCCCAGGTGGGAACAACCCTGCTGTCTTGTGCCCACCAGGGGACGCTTCCTGGTAGTTTCTTTATTTCCAAAATTTTAAAATATTCCAAAACTGACAAAAAATATTTTTGCGGATTTTTCGGAGTCCGTTTACTTACCGTATCACGTACCTCCTTATTTCCATGATTCTGGAGTGTTCCGGAAGGACTCTTTTATGTGTTCTTCCGGTGTCAAAGTTTCGATAATATTACTTTCAACATTAATGGGCGGACCTGAGATATAATGCTTTATCTGTTATCCATTGACAACCCTCGGGTTAGTACCTTCGGAATGATTTATTTTGATGGCTCCAGACCGGTAAACCTTCTCGATAACATATGGGCCTTCCCATTTTGAGAGGAGCTTCCCTGCAAAGAATCTGAAACGAGAGTTGTACAAAAGAACATATTCTCTGACTTTAAACTCACGCTTTTGAATTCTCTTGTCATGCCATCTTTTAACTTTCTCTTTGAATAATTTTGCATTTTCATAAGCTTGGGTTCTCCATTCATCTAATGAGCTAATATCAAATAACCTCTTTTCCCCAGCAAGTTTGAAATCATAGTTGAGTTCTTTAACTGCCCAATATGCTTTATGTTCTAACTCAAGAGGCAAATGACAAGCTTTTCCTTAAACCATTTTATAAGGAGACATATCCATAGGATTTTTATATGCTGTTCTATAAGCCCAAAGTGCATCATCTAATTTCTTAGACCAATTCTTCCTGGACCTATTGACAGTCTTTTGCAAAATTAATTTTATTTCTCTATTGCTAAGTTCAACTTGAGCACTAGACTGAGGATGATAGGGTGATGCGATTCTATGGTTAACATCATACTTGGCAAGCATTTTACGAAAAGCACCATGAATAAAGTGTGAACCACCATGAGTCATCAAATATCTAGGGACTCCATACCTTGGGAAAATAATTTCCTTAAGCATTTTAATAGAGGTGTTGTGATCAGCACTACTGGTTGGAATAGCTTCTACCCATTTAGTAACATAATCAACAACAACCAAAATATGTGTATACCCATTAGAGGAAGGAAAAGGTCCCATGTAATCAAATCCCCAAACATCAAATGGTTCAATAGCAAGTGAATAATTCATAGGCATTTCCTGACGCTTACCGATATTACCTATTCTTTGGCATTCATCACAAGATGAGACATACTTACGGGCATCCTTGAAGAGAGTAGGCCAATAAAATCCAGACTACAGTACCTTGTGAGCAGTTCTATCTCCAGCATGATGCCCTCCATAAGCCTCAGAGTGACATTTCCGTAGGATTTGTCCCTGTTCATGCTCAGGTACACAACGTCTAATAATACCATCTACTCCTTCTTTATAAAGATGTGGGTCATCCCAAAAGTAATGTCTTAAATCATAGAAGAATTTTTTTTGTTGGTATGTAAATCTAGGTGGTAAATATTTAGCAACAATGTAATTAGCATAGTCAGCATACCAAGGAGTACTATTAGCAACATTTATTGCAGCTAACTGCTCATCAGGAAAACTATCATCAATAGGTAGTGGGTCATTAAGCACATTTTCAAGCCTAGACAAGTTATCAGCTACGGGGTTCTCAGCTCCTTTTCTATCAATGATATGTAAATCAAATTCTTGTAACAAGAGAACCCAACGAATAAGTCTAGGTTTAGCATCTTTCTTTTCCATAAGATATTTAATAGCAGCATGGTCTGTGTGAACAGTTACTTTAGAATCAACAATGTAAGATCTAAATTTATCACAAGCAAACACCGCTGCAAAGAATTCTTTTTCAGTAGTAGCATAATTCATTTGAGCACTGTCTAGAGTTTTACTAGCATAATGAATAACATTTAGTTTCTTATCAACTCTTTGTCCTAGAACAACACCAACAGCATAGTCACTAGCATCACACATAATTTCAAAAGGCAAGTTCCAATCAGGTGGTTGAACAATAGGTACAGAGATTAAGGCTTTCTTAAGTGTTCCAAAGGCTTCAAGACAATCATCATAAAAAACAAAAGGAATATCCTTTTGCAAAAGATTAGTAAGAGGCCTAGAAATTTTAGAGAAGTCTTTGATAAATCTCCTATAGAAACCAGCATGACCTAGGAAACTACGAATACCTTTGATGTCATTAGGACATGGCATTTTCTCAATGGCATCAACCTTAGCTTTGTCCACTTCAATACCCTTCTCAGAAATCTTATGACCCAAGACAATGCCTTCATTAACCATAAAGTGGCACTTCTCCCAATTCAAGACAAGATTTGTTTGTTCACGTCTCTGCAAAACTCGATCAAGATTGCTTAAACAATCATCAAAAGACTTCCCATAAACAGAAAAGTCATCCATGAAAACTTCAACAATCTTTTCACAAAAGTCAGAGAATATAGCAGTCATACATCTTCGAAAGGTAGCAGGTGCATTACATAAACCAAAAGGAATACGTCTATAAGCATAGGTTCCAAAAGGACAAGTAAAAGTGGTCTTTTCTTAATCAGGTTGAGAAACAGGTATTTGTGAAAAGTCAGAATATACATCAAGGAAGCAAAAGTGTGTGTGCTTAGATAATCTTTCAAGCATTTGATCTATAAAAGGCAAAGGGTAATGATCTTTTCTAGTTGCTTTATTTAATTTTCTGAAATCAATTACCATTCTATAGCCTATAACAATTCTTTGTGGAATAAGTTCATTCTTATCATTAGGAACAACATTAATACCTCCTTTATTAGGGACACAATGAACAAGACTTACCCATCTACTATCAGCTATAGGATAGATTATACATGCTTCAAGAAATTTTAATATTTCCGTTCTTACCACCTCTTTCATCTTCAGATTTAACCGACGTTGGTGATCAACAACGGGTTTAGCATCAGGTTCCATATTAATTTTATGCTGACATAGAGTGGGACTAATTCCCTTTAAATCATCAAGAGTATATCCAATAGCAGCTCGGTGCTTCCTTAGAACCTTCAATAATCTTTCTTCTTCATGTTCTGAAAGGTTAGCACTAATAATAACAGGATATATCTTCTTTTCATCAAGATAAGCATATTTCAAAGTGTCTGGCAATAGTTTTAATTCAAACACAAGATCACCTTTAGGTGGAGGAGGACCTCCTAGAGTTTCAACAGGCACATTGTGTTTAAGTAGAGGACGTTGTTCGAATAAAATCTTATCTATTTCATTTCTTTCATGCATATGTAAATCATTTTCATGGTCTAGCAAATATTGTTCTAAAGGATCAGTAGGTGGCACAACAATAGAAGCAAGAACAATTAATTCATCCTTACTAGGCAATTCCTTTTCATGAAGATTTCTACTAAACTTGGAAAATTAAACTTATGAGACTCACCACCAAAGCTAACACCGACAGTTTGTTTCTTACAATCTATCTTAGCATTAACTGTGTTCAAGAAAGGTCTACCAAAGATAATGGGACAGAAGTCATCTTGTGGGGAACCAAGAACAAGAAAATCAGCAGGATATTCTACTTTCCCACACAAGACTTCA
Source organism: Triticum aestivum (assembly GCF_018294505.1). Lineage (NCBI taxonomy): Eukaryota > Viridiplantae > Streptophyta > Magnoliopsida > Poales > Poaceae > Triticum > Triticum aestivum. The sequence continues at coordinate 384,784,456 of NC_057808.1, read as the reverse complement.
ACATCTCTAACAATCCCAATTGGTGATATGGTGTCTCTATTAGCAAGTTTAATAGTAACATCTATTTCTTCTATCTCAGCAGATGCTATGTCTTTCATAATTTCTTGATATAAAGTGTAAGGAATAGCACTCACACTAGCACCCATGTCACATAAACCATGATAACAGTGCTCTCCTATTTTAACTGAGATGACAAGCATGCCAACAACAGGTCTATGATTATCTTTTCTATCAGGTTTAGCAATTCTAGCAGCTTCATTAGAGAAGTAAATAACATGCTCATCCATATCTTCCTCTAGGAGATCTTTAACCATAGCAATGCTAGGTTCTACTTTAATTTGTTCATCAGGTTTAGGTGTTCTAACAAAGCTTTTGTTAACCACAGTTGAAACTTTAGCATGTTCCTTTATCCTAACAGGGAAAGGTGGTTTCTCAATATAAGCACAAGGGACAACTGGATCAACATTATAAAGTATAGTTTCTTCCTTAACTGGTACTGGTTTTTTAACTTCTTCTTTCATAGGTGGGTGATATTTAAACCACTTCTCTTTAGGGAGATCAACATGAGTAGCAAATGATTCACAAAAGGAGGCTACTATCTCAGAGTCAAGTCCATATTTAGTGCTAAACTTTTGAAAAGCATCGGTATCCATAAAAGATTTAACACAATCATACTTAAGTTTAATACCTGACTCTATACCTTCTCGAGTTCCCAATCTTCAGAGTTGCGTTTAATTCTTTCCAAAAGATCCCACCGAAATTCAATAGTCTTCTTCATAAAAGAACCAGCACCCGAAGTATCAAGCATGGTTTGATCATTACGAGAAAGCCGAGCATAAAAGTTCTGGATAATAATTTCTCTTGAGAGCTCATGATTGGGGCATGAATATAACATTGACTTAAGCCTCCCCCAAGCTAGAGCGATACTTTCTCCTTCACGAGGCCAAAAATTATGTATATAATTCTGATCACGATGCATAGGATAATTTTTTTGGTGAAATTCCAATTTCAAACGATTCCAATTCCATCATCCAATATCATCGCATAGCCTATATGATACGTCTCCAACGTATCTATAATTTATGAAGTATTCATGCTATTATATTATCCTTCTAGGATGTTCTATATGCATTTACATGCTATTTTATATGATTTTTGGGACTAACCAATTAACCTAGAGCCCAGTGCCAGTTTCCGTTTTTTCCTTGTTTTTGAGTACCGCAGAAAAGGAAAACCAAACGGAGTCCAATTGACGTGCCAATTTTTGACGATTTTTTATGGACCAAAAGAAGACCCCTGAGCAAAAGAGTTGGGCCAGAAGAGTCCCGGGCTGCCCACGAGGGTGGGAGGCGCGCCCACCCCCCTGGGCGCGCCCCCTACCTCGTGGACAGCCCGGAGACCCCCCTGACTTGTTCTCGATGCCAAAAATTCCTATAAATACAGAAACCTCCAGAAAATAACCTAGATTGGGAGTTTCGCCGCCGCAAGCCTTTGTAGCCACCAAAAACCAATCGAGACCCTGTTCCGGCACCCTGCCGGAGGGGGGATCCATCACCGGTGGCCATCTTCATCATCCCGGCGCTATCCATGACGAGGAGGGAGTAGTTCACCCTCAGGGCTGAGGGTATGTACCAGTAGCTATGTGTTTGATCTCTCTCTCTCGTGTTCTTGATTCGGTACAATCTTGGTGTATCGCGAGCTTTGCTATTATAGTTGGATCTTATGATGTTTCTCCCCCTCTACTCTCTTGTGATTGATTGAGTTTTCCCTTTGATGTTATCTTATCGGATTGAGTCTTTAAGGATTTGAGAACACTTGATGTATGTCTTGCATGTGCTTATCTGTGGTGACAATGGGATATCACGTGATCTACTTGATGTATGTTTTGGTGATCAACTTGCAGGTTCCGTGACCTCGTGAACTTATGCATAGGGGTTGGCACACATTTTTCGTCTTGACTCTCCGGTAGAAACTTTGGGGCACTCTTTGAAGTTCTTTGTGTTGGTTGAATAGATGAATCTGAGATTGTGTGATGCATATCGTATAATCATACCCACGGATACTTGAGGTGACATTGGAGTATCTAGGTGACATTAGGGTTTTGGTTGATTTGTGTCTTAAGGTGTTATTCTAGTACGAACTCTTGAATAGATCGATCAGAAAGAATAACTTTGAGGTGGTTTCATACCTTACCTTAATCTCTTCGTTTGTTCTCCGCTATTAGTGACTTGGGAGTGACTCTTTGTTGCATGTTGAGGGATAGTTATATGATCCAATTATGTTATTATTGTTGAGAGAACTTGCAATAGTGAAAGTATGAACCCTAGGCCTTGTTTCCTAGCATTGCAATACCGTTTACGCTCACTTTTATCATTAGTTACCTTGCTGTTTTTATATTTTCAGATTACAAATACTCATATCTATCATCCATATTGCACTTGTATCACCATCTCTTCGCCGAACTAGTGCACCTATACAATTTACCATTGTATTGGGTGTGTTGGGGACACAAGAGACTCTTTGTTATTTGGTTGCAGGATTGCTTGAGAGAGACCATCTTCATCCTACGCCTCCCACGGATTGATAAACCTTAGGTCATCCACTTGAGGGAAATTTGCTACTGTCCTACAAACCTTTGCACTTGGAGGCCCAACAACGTCTACAAGAAGAAGGTTGTGTAGTAGACACCAAGCTCTTTTCTGGCGCCGTTGCTGGGGAGGTGAGTGCTTGAAGGTATATCTTTAGATCTTGCAATCGAATCTTTTAGTTTCTTGTTTTATCACTAGTTTAGTTTATAAAAGAAAATTACAAAAAATGGAATTGAGGGTGCCTCATATGCTTCATCTTTTTAATGTCTTCTGTGAAAATAAGGATTCCAATAATTGTGCTCAATTGCTAGAGGAAGAATGCATTAAAATGTTTGGCACTAAATCTTTGAATGATGAGCATGATTGCAATGTTGTTAGTATGAATTCTTTGAATACCCATGATGCTAATGATATGCAAAGCCACAAGCTTGGGGATGCTATGTTTGATGAAGATGATATGTTTAGTCCCCCAAGTTTTGATGATCAAATTTATTATGATGAAAGAATGCCTCCTATTTATGATGATTATTGTGATGACACGTATGCTATAAAGAATAAAGATAACCATGAAACTTGTCATTGTGATTTTAATTTTCAGTTGGATTATGCTTCACATGATAATTATTTTGTTGAGTTTGCTCCTACTACTATTCATGAGAAGAAGTTTGCTTATGTGGAGAGTAGTAAAATTTATATGCTTGTGCATCATGAAAAAATGCTTTATGTGATGATTATATTGTTGAATTCATTCATGATGCTACTGAAAATTATTATGAGGGAGGAACATATGTTTGTAGGAATTGCAGTAATATCAAGTTTCCTCTCTATGTGTTGAAAATCTTGAAGCTATGCTTGTTTTACCTTCCTATGCTAGTTGATTCTTGTTCTCATAAGTTGTTTGCTCACAAAATCCCTATGCATAGGAAGTGGGTTAGACTTAAATGTGCTAGTCATATTCTTCATGATGCTCTCTTTATGTTTCAATTCTTATCTTTTATGCGAGCATCATTGAAATCATCATGCCTAGCTAGGGGCGTTAAACGATAGCGCTTGTTGGGAGGCAACCCAACTTTATTTTTGTTTCTTGCTCTTTGGTTCTGCTTAGTAATAAATAATTCATCTAGCTTCTGTTAAGATGTGTTTTCATGTTTTAAATTAGTGTTTGTGCCAAGTAGAACCTTAGGGAAGACTTGGGTGAAGTCTTTATGATCTTGCTGTAAAAAACAGAAACTTTAGCGCTCGCGAGCTTAGCTGCCATTTTTTACTGGAGAGTGATATTTAGTTGATTCTTATTGCAGATGATTAATAGACAAATTCCTCACGTCCAGCAATTTATTTCGGAATTTTTGGAGTTCCAGAAGTATACGTTTGATACAGATTACTACAGACTGTTCTGTTTTTGACACATTCTATTTTTTTATGTGTTGTTTGCTTATTTTGATGAATCTATGAGTAGTATCGGAGGGTATCAACCATAGATAAGTTGGAATACAGTAGATATTACGCCAATATGAATTTAGAATGAGTTCACAACAGTATCTAAGTGGTGATTTATTTTCTTATACTAACGGAGCTTACGAGTTTTCTGTTAAGTTTTGTGTTGTGAAGTTTTCAAGTTTTGGGTAAAGATTCGATGGACTATGGAATAAGGAGTGGCAAGAGCCTAAGCTTGGGTATGCCCAAGGCACCCCAAGGTAATATTCAAGGACAACCAAAAGCCTAAGCTTGGGGATGCCCCGGATGGCATCCCCTCTTTCGTCTTCGTTCATCGACAACTTTACTTGGAGCTATATTTTTATTCACCACATGATATGTGTTTTGCTTGGAGCATCATTTTATTTTCTTTTTTTAGTATTTGCTTTCTGTTATTTAGAATAATGTTTTGCATCTCTAGATTCAATAGAAAAATGTCAAGGATAGCCTTTACCATGCTTATTTTGCAAGTATACATGTTGCTGTTTCAAAACAAAAAGTTTATCGCTGTTGCAAAAATTCCCTAGAAAAGCCAGAATATGATAAAATGTTGAAACTTTTTGCATAATAAGCTCTGATAAAGTTTCTATAGTGTGGTAGAATTTCATAATGTTTGGAGTTAGGGAAGTATTGATACTCTTGCATTCTTTACAGACTGTACTGTTTTGGCAGATTGTTGTTATGTTTGCTTGTTTAATGATTCTATTTGAGGATAGGAGTATTAAATATGCAGAGACATTTAGTATGCAATGTTGAATAATAATTTTTGTGATTTTCTACAGTAGAGAATGATAAGGTTTTTGCATTGGTTTATACTAACTTATCTCGCGAGTTCTTGTTGAGTTTGGTGTGGATGAAGCTTTCGAGATTTAGGAAACCGTGATATGTGAGGAATTAAGGAGACACAAAAGCTCAAGCTTGGGCATTCCCAAGGCACCCCAAGATAATATTTCAAGAAGTCTCAAGCATCTAAGCTTGGGGATGCCCCGGTAGGCATCCCACCTTTCTTCTACAACAATTATCGGTTAGTATCAGTTGAGCCTAAGTTTTTGCTTCTTCACATGATGAGTGCTATCCTTGAAGTGTCATTTTATTTTGTTTTGCTTGTTGTTTGATTAATATCCCAAGATCTGCAATTCGTAAATGAGAGAGAGTCTTCACATGGCCACATAATTATTTAACTACTCATTGATCTTCACTTATATCTTTTTGGAGTAGTTTGTCATTTACTCGTGTGCTTCACTTATATCCTATGAGTAAATAGTTGAATGATTTAAATATCATAAATCTGAAATTATATATGTTTCATATGCTTATCCCATGGGGAGTAATGACTTCACATATAAGAAGTAGAGGTGGTAAATTTATTGAAGGTTAGCAAACATTGTATTGGTCACTTGAACAATTCATGAAAGAATATTGAAGGAAGAGAGATTTAACATATAAATATACTATGTTGGACATCTTCTATGATTGTGAGCCCCATTAATTATTTTCAAACCTGAGCAAATTAGTTGAAGTTGGACAAGGAAGACAACATAATAAGTTATGCTTGGGTATATTTGTATATAAGTTATATTGTTATGGATCCTCTAACATGTGGTGCTTGCTATTTAGAATCCTTTGCTAGCCAAAATATCTGTACTAAGAGGGAATACTGCTTGTGCATCCAAAATCCTTGAACCAAGTTCCTTCCATGAGTGTCCACCATATCTACCTATATGCGGTATTTACCTGCCGTTCCAAGTAAATTTGCATGTGCCAAACTCCAAACCTTCAAATAATAATCTGTTTTGTATGCCCGAATCGCTCATGTAGCGACTAGGGGCTGTCAGTATCTTCCATGCTAGGTGGGTTATTCTCACGATGAGTGGACTCCGCTCATCATACACGAGAAAATGGCTGGTAATTGGGATGCCCAGTCCTATGATCAAAAGATCAAAAACAAATTCGCAAATAATTTAAACAAACTCCCTCAGGATTGTTGATAGTTGGACGGCAGCCGTTGTTTCGGACAAGCCGTGGAGTGTGATTGTTGGTGGAGGGGGAGTAAAATCTTTACCTTTCTGTTTGGGAACTTCCTATAATGTATCTAGTATGGAAGGTATTGGGAACTCTTGGTCATTATGTTGACAATGAAAGCATACCTCTCAAAATTATTTTCATCTCTGTTTTAGCTTCGAGCTCTGGCACCTCTGCAAATCCCTGCTTCCCTCTGCGAAGGGCCTATCTTTTACTTTTATGCAAGAGTCAGTAGTATTCCTTCTCATTCCAACCTACTTTTTAGTTGGCAAGAATCATGTGGTGGAGAAAGATCTAAGCATATATGGCCATTCAAATATAGTTGATCATGAATTATTATTGTTGACAATTATGTATATCATAAATAAGTTGGGAGGCGAAACATTAAGCCCCTATCTTTCTCTGTGTTCGATGGATGCTATTTGTTCTAAAAATATGCTTTGAGTGGTAGCAATCATGGAAGACTATATGATAGTTGAGTATGTGGGATTTGCTAAATCAAAGCTCTTACATAGACCCTTCCTGAAAATAAGATGAATTGCAATTGTTTGATGACTGAGAACTGTTTGTTAGTTTTCAAGAAAGTTTATGATCTATACTTTAACATGTGAATAGCTTGTTACTTGATCATGAGAAGCTTTATGATATGAGCTACTATTATGACATATAATGATGCTAGAAAAGGTGATTGAAATTATCATTGATCAAACTTGTGCACCTGCTAGCATTCACACTTCATAAATTATTTCTTTTATCATTTACCTACTCGAGGACGAGCAGGAATTAAGCTTGGGGATGCTGATACGTCTCCAACGTATCTATAATTTATGAAGTATTCATGCTATTATATTATCCTTATAGGATGTTTTATATGCATTTATATGCTATTTTATATGATTTTTGGGACTAACCTATTAACCTAGAGCCCAGTGCCAGTTTCTGTTTTTTCCTTGTTTTTGAGTATCGCAGCAAAGGAAAACCAAACGGAGTCCAATTGACGTGCCAATTTTTTACGATTTTTTATGGACCAAAAGAAGACCCCGGAGCAAAAGAGTTGGGCCAGAAGAGTCCCGGGCTGCCCACGAGGGTGGGAGGCGCACCCACCCCCCTGGGCACGCCTCCTACCTCGTGGACAGCCCGGAGACCCCCCTAACTTGTTCTCGACACCAAAAATTCCTATAAATACAGAAACCTCCAGAAAATAACCTAGACGCTGAAATTGTAAGTAGCGTAGTAGTTTGATAGCAAGATAATTTGTAACGAGCAAGTAATGATAGTAGTAACAAAAGTGCAGCAAGGTAGCCCAATCCGGGGTAAAGTGCAACAAGGAGCCTAAGGAGTGGCAAGAGCCTAAGCTTGGGGACTGTTTTGGCCTGTCCTTTGCCAAAACAGTCTCTTATGTTAAGCAAAGCATTCTTGAGGGTACACGGGAATTTCATCTAGTCACTTTCATCATGTTGGTTCGATTTGTGTTTGCTACTTTGATAATTTGATATGTGGGTGGACCGGTGCTTAGGTGTTGTTCTTACTTGAAAAAACCTCCTACTTATGATTAACCCTCCCGCAAGCATCCACAACTACGAGAAAAGTATTAAGAATAAATTCAAACCATAGCATTAAACTCTAGGATCCAATCGGTCCCTTACGGAACAACGCATAAACTGGGGTTTAAGTTTCTGTCACTCTCGCAACCCACAATGCATTCCCTTAGGCCCAAAATATGGTGAAGTGTCATGTAGTCGACGTTCACATGACACCACTAAGGGAATCACAACATACATACTATCAAAATATCGAACGCATATCAAATTCACATGATTACTTGCAACATGATTTCTCCCGTGACCTCAAGAACAAAAGTAACTACTCACAAATGATAAGCATGCTCATGATCAGAGGAGTATTAAATAGCATAATGGATCTGAACATATAATCTTCCACCAAATAAACCATATAGTAATCAACTACAAGATGTAATCAACACTACTAGTCACCCACAAGCACCAATCTATAGTTCCGGTAACACGATTGAATACAAGAGATGAGCTAGGGTTTGAGATGAGATGGTGTTGTTGAATATGTTGATGGAGATTTCCCTCCCCAAGATGGGAGAGTTGTTGGTGATGATGATGACGATGATTTCCTCCTCCGGGAGGGAAGTTCCCCCGGCAGAATCGCTCCGCCGGAGGGCAAAAGTGCTCCTGCCCAAGTTCCGCCTCGAGACGGTGGCGCTCCGTCCCGAAATCCCTCTCCTTATTTTTTCTAGGTCAAAATGACCTATATACCAGAAGAAGGGCACCTGAGGTGGGCCGAGGAGGGCACAACCCACCAGGGCGCGCCTGGGCTCCCTGGAGCGCCCAGGTGGGTTGTGCCCACCTGGTGGGCCTCCTCTAGTAGTTATTTGCTCCAATATTTCTTAAATATTCCATAAAAATTCTCCATGAAGTTTTAGCTTGTTTGGAGTTGTGCAGAATAGGTAGCCTGACGTAGCCTTTTCAGGTCCAGATTTCCAACTGCCAGAATTCTCCCTCTTGGTGTGTACCTTGCAAATTATGAGAGAAAAGGCATTAGAATTACTCCAAAAAGCATTATTATGGATAAAAACATCATAAATAACAGCAAGAAAACATGATGCAAAATGGACGTATCACTTACAATTTCAGCACTTGCAGACATTACCTTACTGAAAACTACTTGTCATTTCCTTCTGCTCCTCATTGGATTCGACACTCTTACTTATCGAAAAGAGCTACAATTGATCCCCTATACTTGTGGGTCATCACATCTTCACCAACATCTTCATCACCTTCCTCCATCTATATTCAGCGGTCCACTCTCCCGCAACCCGATGTACCCTCTGATACGTCTCCAACGTATCTATAATTTTTTATTGTACCATGCTATTATATTATCTGTTTTGGATGTTTTATATGCATAAATATGCTATTTTATATTATTTTTGGGACTAACCTATTAACCTAGAGACCAGTGTCAGTTTCTGTTTTTTCCCTTATTTTTGAGTTTTACAGAAAAGGAATATCAAATGGAGTCCAAATGAGCTGAAAATTTACGGTGATTTTTTATGGACCAGAAGAAGCCCATGGAGCATCGGAGTTGGGCCAGAGGAGTCCCGAGGCAACCACAAGGGTGGAGGGTGCGCCCCTGGCTTGTGGGTCCCTCGGGACCCCCCCTGACGTGAGACCGACGCCAAAAATTCATATAAATCACGAAACCCCCAGAAAGAAACCTAGATCGGGAGTTCCGCTGCATCAAGCCTCTGTATCCATGAAAAACCAATTGGGACTCGTTCCGGCACCCTGCCGGAGGGGGAAATCATCATCGGAGGCCATCTTCATCATCCTGGCGGTCTGCAGGACGAGGAGGGAGTATTTCACCCTCGGGGCTGAGGGTATGTACTAGTAGCTATGTGTTTGATCTCTCTCACTCTCGTGTTCTTGATTTGGCACGATCTTGATGTACCACGAGCTTTGTTACTATAGTTGGATCTTACGATGTTCTTCCCTCTCTACCTTGTGATGAATTGAATCTTTTCCTTTGAGGTTTTGTTATGTCAGATTGAATCTTTGGATGTGAAAGCACTTGATGTATGTCTCGCGATGGGATATCCGTGGTGACAATGGAATGTCTATTGATCCACTTGATGTATGTTTTGGTCATCAACTTGCGGATTTCCGTGGTGACATTGGGGTAATCTATGCATAGGGGTTGGTACGCGTTTTCATATTCCTTTCTCCAATGGAAATCTTGGGATACTCTTGAAGTTCTTTGTGTTGGATTGAATATTATGAATCTGAGATTGTGTGATGCATATCATATAATTGACCCACGGATACTTGTGGTGACATTGGAGTATCTAGGTGACATTAGGGTTTTATTGATGTGTGTCATATGGTGTTATTTTACTATGAACTCTAAGGCTGTTTGTGACACTTATAGGAAAATTTCAATGGATTGATCGGAAAGAATAACTTTGAGGTGGTTTTGTACCCTACAAGCAATTTCATCTTATGTTCTCCGCGATAGGAACTTTGGAGTGATTCTTCATTGTAGGTTGAGGGATTGTTATATGATCCAATTATGTTCTCATTGTTGAGAGAACTTGCACTAGTGAAAGTATGAACCCTAGGCCTTGTTTCCAAGCATTGCAATACCGTTTTTACTCACTTTTGTTACTAGTTACCTTGCTGTTTTTATTTATTTAGATTATGAAAATATATTTCTACTATCCATATTACACTTGTATCACCATCTCTTCGCCGAACTAGTGCACCTATACAGTTTGCCATTGTATTGGGTGTGTTGGGGACACAAGAGACTCTTTGTTATTTGGTTGCAGGGTTGTTTGAGAGAGACCATCTTCATCCTACGCCTCCCACGGATTGATAAACCTTAGTTCATCCACTTGAGGGAAATTTGCTACTGTCCTACAAAACTCTGCGCTTGGAGGCCCAACACGAGTCTACAAGAAGAAGGTTGCGTAGTAGACATCACCCTCTACTTGAACATGGTGCTTTATGCTTCATACTATTATCCAATGATATGTTGCCATCCTATGATGTCTGTGTAGAATTTTGTTGTACTATCGGTAATTGGTGAATTGCTATGGTTGGTTTAATTTGCTTGTGGTTATGTTGCTGTCCTTTGGTGCCCGTCATATGAGCACACGTGTGGATCACACCATAGGGTTAGTTGTATGTTTATGGGACTATGCATTGGAGGTCAAGGGTGACAGAAGCTTCTTCCTAACCATGGAAATTGATACATACGGGATTGAAGGGGGACCAATATATATATCTTAATGCTATGGTTGGGTTTTACCTTAATGAACGTTAGTAGTTGCGGATGCTTGCTAATAGTTCCAATCGTAAGTGCATATAATTCCAAATAAGGGACGACATGCTAGTAGTGGCCTCTCCCACATAAAAACTTGCTATCGGTCTAGTAACATAGTCAATTGCTAAGGGACAATTCCGCAAATCCTACCACCACTAATCCACACTCGTTTTACTAAACTTAATTGTTTCTTTACTTAAACATCACCTACTTTTTATTTTTACGTTCTTTATTATCTTGCAAACCTATCCACACCTACAAAGTACTTCTAGTTTTATTATTGTTCTAGGTAAAGCAAACGTTAAGCGTGCGTAGAGTTGTATCGGTGGTCAATAGAACTTGAGGGAATATTTGTTCTACCTTTAGCTCCTCGTTGGGTTTGACACTCTTATTTATCAATAAAGGCTACAAATGATCCCCTATACTTGTGGGTTATCACCTTCTTAGGGACACAATGAACATGACTTACCCATCTACTATCAGCTATGGGATAGATTATACCTGCTTCTAGAAGTTTTAGTATTCCAGTTCTCTCACTTCTTTCATCTTAGGATTCAATCATCGTTGGTGATCAACAACGGGTTTAGCATCAGGTTCCATATCAATTTTGTGGTGACAGAGAGTGGGACTAATGACCTTAAGATCATCAAGAGTATATCCAATAGCAGCACGGTGCTTCCTCGGAATTTTTAATAATCTTTCTTCTTCATGTTCTGAAAGGTTAGCACTTATAATAACATGATATATCTTTTTCTCATCAAGATAAGCATATTTCAAAGTGTCAGGCAATTGTTTTAATTCAAACACAGGATCACCTTTAGGTGGAGGAGGACCTCCTAGAGTTTCAATAGGCAAATTGTGTTTACGGAGAGGTTGTTGTTCAAAGAATATTTTATCTATTTCCTTTCTTTCACGTAAGTGCATATCATTTTCATGGTCTATCAATATTGTTCTGGTGGATCAGTAGGAGGCATGGCAATAGAAGCAAGACCAATTATTTCATCCTTACTAGGTAATTCTTTATTACAAGGTTGTCTACGAAACTTAGAGAAATTAAACTCGTGAGACACATCACCAAAACTAACACCGACAGTTTCCTTTTCACAATCTATCCTAGCATTGACAGTGTTCAAGAATGGTCTACTGAAGATAATCGAACAAAAGTCATATTATGGGGAACCAAGAACTAGAAAATCAGTAGGATATTTTATTTTCCCACACAAGACTTCAACATCTCTAACTATCCCAAGTGGTGTGATGGTGTCTCTGTTTGCAAGTTTAATAGTAACATCAATGTCTTCTATTTCAGCGGGTGCTATATCATTCATAATTTCTTGGTATAAGGTAAAATAAAATAGCACTCACACTAGCACCTAACTCCCATAAACCATGATAAAAATGATCTCCTATTTTAACTGAGACAACTGGCATGCCAACAACAAGTCTATGTTTATCTTTTTCATCGGGTTTGGCAATTCTAGCAGCTTCATCACAGAAGTAAATAACATGCCCATCAATATTTTCGACCAAGAGATCTTTAACCATAGCAACAATAGGATCTACTTTAATTTGTTCAGAGGGTTTAGCTGCTTTAGTATTACTTTTGCGAACCACGGTTGATACCTTAGCATGTTCCTTTATCCTAACAGGGAAAGGTGGTTTTTAAATATAAGCAGTAGGCACAATTGAATCAACATTGTAAATGATAGTCTCATCTTTAGCTATAACCGATTCTTTAATTTCTTATTTAATAGGGGGATGATATTTAAACCACTTCCCCTTAGGGAGATCAACATGAGTAGCAAATGATTCACAAAAAGAGGCTACTATCTCAGAGTCAAGTCCAAATTTAGTGCTAAACTTGTGAAAAGCATCAGTATTCATAACAGATTTAACACAATCAAACTCAAGTTTAATACCTGACTCTTTACCTTCGTCAAGTTCCCAATCTTCAGAGTTGCGTTTAATTCTAAGAGATCCCACTTGAATTCAAAGGTATTCTTCATAAAAGAACCAGTACAAGAAGTATCGGGCATGGATTGATCATCACGAGAAAGCCAAGCATAAAAATTCTGAATAATAATTTCTCTTGAGAGCTCATGATTGGGGCATGAATATAACATTGACTTAAGCCTCCCCCAAGCTAGAGCGATACTCTCTCCTTCACGAGGCCAAAAATTATTGTGACGCCCCCGATTTGACCGTACACTAATCATGCACGCAAATGTGTACGATCAAGATCAGGGACTCACGGGAAGATATCACAACACAACTCTACAACATAAATAAGTCATACAAGCATCATAATACAAGCCAGGGGCCTCGAGGGCTCGAATACACGTGCTCGATCATAGACAAGTCAGCGGAAGCAACAATATCTGAGTACAGACATAAGTTAAACAAGTTTGCCTTAAGAAGGCTAGCACAAAAGTAGCAATGATTGAAAAGGCAAGGCCTCCTGCCTGGGACCTCCTAACTACTCCTCGAAGCCGAACTCCATGTAGAATCATCCTCGGGATCTCTAGCTCCTGGACTCCAGCATCTGGTTGCGGCAACCGGGTATAGAAGGGGGAAAAGAGGGAGAAAAGCAACCGTGAGTACTCATCCAAAGTACTCGCAAGCAAGGAGCTACACTACATATGCATGGGTATATGTGTAAAGGGGCCATATCGGTGGACTGAACTGCAGAATGCCAGAATAAGAGGGGGATAGCTAATCCTGTCGAAGACTACGCTTCTGGCCACCTCCATCTTGCAGCATGTAGAAGAGAGTAGATTGAAGTCCTCCAAGTAGCATCGCATAGCATAATCCTACCCGGCGATCCCCTCCTCGTCGCCCTGTTAGAGAGCGATCACCGGGTTGTATCTGGCACTTGGAAGGGCGTGCTTTATTAAGTATCCAGTTCTAGTTGTCATAAGGTCAAGGTACAACTCCGGGTCATCCTTTTACCGAGGGACACGGCTATTCGAATAGATAAACTTCCCTGCAGGGGTGCACCACATAACCCAACACCTCGATCCCATTTGGCCGGACACACTTTCCTGGGTCATGCCCGGCCTCGGAAGATCAACACATCGCAGCCCCACCTAGGCTCAACAAAGAGGTCAGCACGCCGGTCTAAATCCTATGCGCGCAGGGGTCTGGGCCCATCGCCCATTGCACACCTGCACGTTGCGTACGCGGCCAGAAGCAGACCTAGCCCCCTTAATACAAGCGCGAGCTTACGGTCCAATGCGGCGCGCGCCACTCAGTCGCTGACGCCAAAAAGAGCTTCGGCTGATACCACGACGCCGAGTGCCCATAACTGTTCCCGCGTAGTTGGTTAGTGTGTATAGACCAAATGGCCAGACTCAAATCAAATACCAAGATCTCGTTAAGCGTGTTATGTATTCGCGAACGCTGACCAGGTCCAGGCCCACCTCTCTCTTAGGTGGTCTTAACCTGCCCTGTCGCTCCGCCACAAAGTAACAGTCGGGGGCCGTCAGGAACCCAGGCCCACCTCTACTGGGGTGGAGCCACCTGTCCTTTTAGCCCCCTCATCAGAATCACTTGCGGGTACTCCTCGAGCCGACCCGACTTTAGTCACCACATGTATCATGTATATAAAGTATATAGTATATACCCGTGATCACCTCCCGAAGTGATCACGGCCCAGTAGTATAGCATGGCAGACGGACAAGAGTGTAGGGCCACTGATGGAACACTAGCATCCTATACTAAGCAGTAGGATAGTAGGTAAGGGTAACAACTGTAGCAACAATGACAGGCTATGCATCAGTATAACAATGACAGGCTATGCATCAGTATAGGATTAACCGAAAGCAGTAACATGCTACACTACTCTAATGCAAGCAGTATAGAGAAGAATAGGCGATATCTGGTGATCAAGGGGGGGGGGGCTTGCCTGGTTGCTCTAGCAAGAAGGAGAGGTCGTCTTCGATGTAGTCGAACACACGAACATCGGCAGCGGTCTCGGAGTCTACCGGAAAGAAGTAACGGAGGGGGAACACAATAAATACCAGAGCAATCAAATGTAACACAAAGCAAGACGCAGCGATACGTTGTGCTAGGGGTGACCTAACGAAGGGATAGGTGATACCGGCGAAGGGGTGAAACATCCGGGAAAGTATCCCCGGTGTTTCACGTTTTCGGACAGATGAACCGGAGGTGAAATGTTGCAGGTTCACTATGCTAGGGACGCGTGGCGGACGAACGGACCGCGTATTCGGATTCGTCTCGTCGTTCTGAGCAACTTTCATGTACAAAGTTTTTACATCCGAGTTACGGTTTATTTTATAATTTTTTATAAAGATTTAATCATTTACTCGGATTATTATTAATTAATTAATTCGAAAAGGAATTACTGCATCATCATGACGACAGCATGACGTCAGCGGTCAAAGTTGACCGTTGACCAGTTAACTGACAGGTGGGGTCCATTTGTCATTGACAGCTAACTAATTAACAGTAGTTAGTTTTATTAACAGGTTAATTAGGTTTAATTAGATAACTAACATAATTAATTAATTAATTAACTTATTAATTAATTAATTAACTATTTAATATTTTTATTTATTATTATCATTTTTTAAACCCTTTTTTTCGTTCTCAGGGGCGTGGGCCCCGTTTGTCATTGGCTTTGGGGGAGCCTAGCGGGCAGGTGGGTTACGGGCGCTGGCGCCCAGCCCGATTGGGCTTACACCCAGATCGAAGGGGGGAAGCCGCCGGCCACGGGCACGGCGAGGCCGGCCGCCTGAGGCGGCAGTGGCGAGGCGAGGCGAGGCAGCGCGCGGGCGCGGTGGGGTGACCAGGGGAGGCGCAACGCGAGGGAGGCACGGCGAGCGGTCGGGCGGCTACGAGTGAGCCGCGACGACGAGGACAGGGGCGGGGCGACGATGCACGGGACGCAGGCGTGGGCACGGTGCCCGCTCGGAGCTCGCGGCCCCGGTCAGGAGCACGGGCGATGGGGACGGGGAGAGAGGGAGGTGCTCACGGGCGGTGTAGGGAAGTGGCAGCGGGCTTGAGGAGGAGGACGGGGAAGCGCTCGGGGAGGCCGGTAGGTCGGAGAGGTGGCCGGAGGCGAGTAGACCGACGACGATGACGTGCGGAGGGAGGTCGAGGCGGCCATGGACGGAGTGCGCGCGGAGCTCGGGGAAGACGACGCGGTGAACGAGGGAGAGGAAGGAGGCCGGGAGGTGCGACGCCGGCGAGGTGGCGCCGCGGTGGAGGACCGAGGCGCGGTGGGGCGGCGATGCACGTCGAGGCGATGGGGGTCGGGGCGCCGTTTTCCCGATCCAGATCGGGGGCAGAGGGAGGAGTGAGTGGGGTTCGTGGGGGAGGAAGTGGGTGCGGGGAGGGCTTAGGGTTTCGGGGCGTGGGGGGTATGGGGGTGGCCGGCTGGGCCTCGGCTTAGTTGGGCCGGTGGCCAGCTGGGCCACTTGGCCCGGGGGGGTTCTTCCTTCCTCTTTTTTCTTTTTTTCTTTTATTAGTTTACTATTATATTTTTTATATAATTTTGTTTTATAAATATACAAATAGTACCTAAATTATTGTTCCAAAATACCCCAATGCCACAAAAAGTTTGGTGAGTAAATAAAATAGTTTAGTAATTTATTAATTGTAAAAGGCATTTAATTAATTGTTTTTGCTACTGTTTTAATTATTTTAGGGCCTTTAAACATTATATAAAAGTGTGGCTCCTCCACCATAAATACCTATGCATTATTTGGCACAACCCAAACATTTTATTTTTAATGTTTGAAAACTTTTACCGTTTGCCTTCAATTCAATTTGAATTTAAATCGTTTTGAACTAACGCGAGATTAGCAACAGTAATCAAGGTGACGTGGCATCATTAGCAGAGTTTTACTGTAGCCTAATTATCCGGGCGTCACAATTCTCCTCCACTACAAGGAATCTCGTCCCGAGATTTAAGAGGGGGGTAAGGGGGAAAGTTCTGGTTACGATATTCTAACGGATCTTCTCAAAGAAGTTAATCCTTTGGTTGATGTCTTCAATTCTTTATTCCAATGCATCATGATGAAGTCGTCGTCCTTTCTTCGGGAACTCCATCGTACTTACGAAAGGATAAGGGGGCATTACGGAAAAACGGGCTGCTACAATGTTTGCTTATCTAGTAGATAACATCAGGGAGGGTGGCGGGAGGTAACCCTCGAATTGAAACTTAAGACATTATCGAGAGCAAGTAAGAAGGTGCAAAATAGAAGTTTCAAGCGCATAGACAATCGTTCGTTGCCTGATACGAAACGTGACAGGGGTTCAGAGCAAATGGGAAAGTATTGCGTCTGGTACCAGAATAGATCACTAGGCAGGTGGCCCGTGAATCACATACGAAGTCAAGCTCGAGGAATAACTTCGACAACAGGGTGTATAGGAGAGTCGGGTTTCGATCCTGTGGAACTGTGGGTTATGGGCCCACCATGTGGGTTAAAAGTAGGAAGGGCGGTGACATCTTGCACGATCATGATAGCAAGGCATGTCAGAGGGTAGCCTGTCAATTATATGTCAGCAACATCGTCGGTACCAAGGGCGAGGGACGAAGAGAACCATTTTCCTGCTCGTTGAAACGAGGCGGACCAATAGGCAAAGTTCTCGTCCATCGATGGCTACGGGAATGTCACCAACAATAGTAACAGGGTCTTACTGACAGAGTTGTACACCGAGGTGTTTGCACAAGTAGGGAATTAATACTGCTTAGATCATAATGATCACCAGAAACGTTAAACCAACCAATGGAAAGGAAAATATGATTATCAGATTAAACAGAACAATGGAAAGGAAAATGTGTTTAAACACATATTTCAAGGGTATATCCTTCCCAAGGACAATGGTTAGAAGAGAACCATTTAGGTTAGGGAAGAGGAAGTTCATGACATTACCCAAACAACGGTGTTTGGATAATTGAGTAGGAAACATTTAGCATTGGGCTCCAAATGTTATTGTTGAAAATCGGGGTATCACAAACATGCTTCGAGATAGCATCGATATGGTCTTCAAGCAAAGGTCAGACTTTGGAAACACAAAGGATCCATCAGGAATAACTTGTGGAATAAGGCTTACAACTTCCTCATGGAAGAATGGATAACTTGCTGAAAAGGAATCTATAACAATAGGACCTCTGGCCAGGTGTGCTAGGCATGACATCACCTTACTGGGTTATATAAAGACCAATGTTATGACTCTTGGAAAATGTTCCAACCATCATATCTGTCCGAGATTCAGATCTGATTGGTGTCAGGATACCTCAGACTCAGGATGCCTGAGAAGAAAAGGTGCAAAACAAATTGACGAGACGACATTGTAAGATTCTCGGGAAATTACTACGAAAGCGGGTTCCGAAACAAAAGCTCATCATTAAACCAATGAAGGGAAAATGGTGGTAGCTGATGAACTCAGCGACAATTCATCGAGACTTCCAAAAGA
This sequence comes from Triticum aestivum, assembly GCF_018294505.1. Lineage (NCBI taxonomy): Eukaryota > Viridiplantae > Streptophyta > Magnoliopsida > Poales > Poaceae > Triticum > Triticum aestivum. The sequence goes on along the minus strand of NC_057808.1, from coordinate 384,766,076 downwards.
TGGGTTTCCACTATTATGTGAACAAGGAGATAACATTAGTCAGTGTAAATGATATAATGATGTATGCTCGAGGAAAACATACACAATTAAACATTGGTTGAAAGGTGCACCCGAAATATGGGCTGGGTTGCACGACCAACGTCGGAATGGTGATTCAATAATCAATAGTCTAAGAATGAACGTCTGACCATTAACTTCAAAGGAATAGGGTTGCTAGAAGGGCAGAATCCAAACAACACAGTTCACCTGTTGGTATCCCGGTTAGAATCAACACGTGAACCTGGAAATGAATGGAGATGCCGAGAAGTATTACTATATCAGGAATTCTTAAGAGGTGGGGCAATCCTCACAACATCCTTGACATGAAGGACAGTAATACTTCAAATGTAGAGCATAATATAAGCTAGATAGGAAAAAGCTCCATAACATGATCAAGTCTGAATTGGAGGGGGGGGGCAATAACGTTGCCGATGATAACACAAATCATCGAGGGGCAAGGATGGTATTTCTCATCCTGAATTTCGACTGATATCCTGGAAGAGCTCAAAATGTTGGTGCTGATCACGACACATTTGTCGAGAGATTTCATGAAGATGTAATCTATCGGCGATGACATCAAGTCAGAGGAATGATGAAAGCGAAAGGTTATTGGAACCACGAGTAGGACACAAACTCGAAATCAAGTTTGTTGTTCGAGGTGAACGATAAGACGAGGAAGATCGACGCAAGATTAACTCACTGTCGAAATTTGTGCGCTGGGAAGGACCAGGTAGCACAGTTAAAATCGGCACGATAATGACATAGCCGAGCAGGCTAGGGATGACGTGATCGAGTACGAACTCGTAAGCAAAGGAGATTACTAAGAGTTGTTTAATCGTGATGCGGACTCGATTCAGTTATCGATGTCCTTGAGTGTTTAATAACTCGGAGCCCGTGAAAAATTGGAATCAATGAGAAAGTAATACTTGATGGAGAACTCATAAGAAGTTATGCAGTTCCGTGATAATCTCGAGATATCAGGGGGTAATACTCAACGACAAACCAAAGTAGAGGTTGGACTGGGGTATTGCTCTTACAGAAGACAAGTGCTTAAACTTGTACGAGAAATGGTATTTAAAGGAGAACATGGTCGGAACCACGTCCACGGATACCAGATGAAATTATTACCAGGGGATAATTATTTTAAGAGAAGCTTCCATGATAAGGTATACAACGTGTCCATGGGCATGAACACACGGTTCAAGGTCGACTCCCACTTCTCCAATGCATAACCTTTCATTCACTTCTCGCGTTCGATGAAGTTGTATGGTAGAAAATTATCTGGTAAAATACCAGAAGGGTATGGCCTGTGAAAACCTTCGGGTTCATACGGTTTTTTTAGGGAAGGTATAGGTTCAATCCATCGGGCATCTTAGTAACCTATACCATAAGTTTCAAAAGTAAATACACAAGCTCGAAAGCAGAGCATGGTTGAGAAAGTAGAGGATACAATTTACCAAAGGCATTATGTATCCGAGGGAAGGCTCACAAGGTTATTGAATATGAAGGACGTTGTCGGATAAAATCCATTAAAGGATATGTCGGTCCATAACAGAGCTGATGTGAGCATCGGCACACAACCATAGGAAGTAACAATGCAAAGGCATTGGATTATAGAAGCAACTGACTAATTCCAAGTTCAGATGCAAAGGAATTTATGATTTCCAAATCAAGGGATTAGAAGCAAACGCTCTGATTAAGGATGGATAAGTTGAGTAGGCTTAGGGGTACAATCGATAGCAAATTGATTGGTCGAGATCCAGCTCACGTTTAAAATGACATCTGAGTCGGAAAGATGAATTCTAGGCTTTGATTGAGGATTGCGAGCATTCACAACAAATTGAATCAACGGACCCAAAATGATAATGACAAGAGATGCCAATATGATTGCGAGACTTAAGATTAATCATAATGCAAGTAAGCAAGAATTTCAAGAGCAAAAAGGCTCCTGAGGATTTTCGGAAGTTCGAATGGTATTTTGAACACTTTTGTGAAATACTTGAATCAACTGGGGGTGAGCGGATACTCGGTAAGTGCAAGAATTATCCGTAGGGGTATTCAGGTGACAAAGAACAGCAAGGCAGTAAGCTCAAAGGATTCTCGGAACAACAGAGAGAATTTCGGGGTATCTTGTAATAACAAGATCAACTGGGGAACATTGTATGAATCGCGAGTATACGTGGTTATCCATAGAAGTTTATTGATGAAAGGGAATTGCAAAAGCGATGAACACAAGTTCTCGGGTTATCAGCGGAGAGTATCTTCAGGGTCTTCATGTGCAGCAGACGATCATCAGTAGTAAGGGGCTCTCCGGGTGAAACTGATAACGAGATCCTAATGTTAGATTTAGCAAAATTCATTTACCCGAATAGAAGAGATGTCAGAGTCCCAGAGTATAGGTTGAGGAATAAAAGATCCTACTACCACCCAATGGCGACATGGGCCCGTAAGCCACACAGCCATGTTAGTAAAAGTTTTCCCAATGACTAGACTCGACTTCGGCCAAGGAGTTGGAAAGGGGGATTCCTATAGGCAGTTGGCTCTGATACCAACTTGTGACGCCCCCGATTTGACCGTACACTAATCATGCACGCAAATGTGTACGATCAAGATCAGGGACTCACGGGAAGATATCACAACACAACTCTACAACATAAATAAGTCATACAAGCATCATAATACAAGCCAGGGGCCTCGAGGGCTCGAATACACGTGCTCGATCATAGACGAGTCAGCGGAAGCAACAATATTTGAGTACAGACATAAGTTAAACAAGTTTGCCTTAAGAAGGCTAGCACAAAAGTAGCAACGATCGAAAAGGCAAGGCCTCCTGCCTGGGACCTCCTAACTACTCCTCGAAGCCGAACTCCATGTAGAATCATCCTCGAGATCTCTAGCTCCTGGACTCCAGCATCTGGTTGCGGCAACCGGGTATAGAAAGGGGAAAAGAGGGAGAAAAGCAACCGTGAGTACTCATCCAAAGTACTCGCAAGCAAGGAGCTACACTACATATCCATGGGTATATGTGTAAAGGGGCCATATCGGTGGACTGAACTGCAGAATGCCAGAATAAGAGGGGGATAGCTAATCCTGTCGAAGACTACGCTTCTGGCCACCTCCATCTTGCAGCATGTAGAAGAGAGTAGATTGAAGTCCTCCAAGTAGCATCGCATAGCATAATCCTACCTGGCGATCCCCTCCTCGTTGCCCTGTTAGAGAGCGATCACCGGGTTGTATCTGGCACTTGGAAGGGTGTGTTTTATTAAGTATCCAGTTCTAGTTGTCATAAGGTCAAGGTACAACTCCGGGTCGTCCTTTTACCGAGGGACACGACTATTCGAACTTCCCTGCACGGGTGCACCACATAACCCAACACGCTCGATCCCATTTGGCCGGACACACTTTCCTGGGTCATGCTCGGCCTCGGAAGATCAACACGTCGCAGCCCCACCTAGGCTCAACAGAGAGGTCAGCACGCCGGTCTAAATCCTATGCGCGCAGGGGTCTGGGCCCATCGCCCATTGCACACCTGCACGTTGCGTACGCGGCCGGAAGCAGACCTAGCCCCCTTAATACAAGCGCGAGCTTACGGTCCAATGCGGCGTGCGCCACTCAGTCGCTGACGTCAAAAAGAGCTTCGGCTGATACCACGACGCCGAGTGCCCATAACTGTTCCCGCGTAGTTGGTTAGTGCGTATAGACCAAATGGCCAGACTCAGATCAAATACCAAGATCTCGTTAAGTGTGTTAAGTATCCGCGAACGCCGACCAGGGCCAGGCCCACCTCTCTCCTAGGTGGTCTCAACCTGCCCTGTCGCTCCGCCACAAAGTAACAGTCGGGGGCCGTCAGGAACCCAGGCCCACGGAGCCACCTGTCCTTTCAGCCCCCTCATCAGAATCACTTGCGGGTACTCCTCGAGCTGACCCGACTTTAGTCACCACATGTATCATGTATATAAAGTATATAGTATATACCTGTGATCACCTCCCGAAGTGATCACGGCCTAGTAGTATAGCATGGCAGACGGACAAGAGTGTAGGGCCACTGATGGAACACTAGCATCCTATACTAAGCAGTAGGATAGCAGGTAAGGGTAATAACTGTAGCAACAATGACAGGCTATGCATCAGTATAGGATTAACCGAAAGCAGTAACATGCTACACTACTCTAATGCAAGCAGTATAGAGAAGAATAGGCGATATCTGGTGATCAAGGGGGGGGGGCTTTCCTGGTTGCTCTGGCAAGAAGGAGAGGTCGTCTTCGATGTAGTCGAACACACGAACATCGGCAGCGGTCTCGGAGTCTACCGGAAAGAAGTAACGGAGGGGGAACACAATAAATAACAGAGCAATCAAATGTAACACAAAGCAAGACGCGGCTATACGTTGTGCTAGGGGTGACCTAACATAGGGATAGGTGATATCGGCGAAGGGGTGAAACATCCGGGAAAGTATCCCCGGTGTTTCACGTTTTCGGACAGATGAAGCAGAGGTGAAATGTTGCAGGTTCACTATGCTAGGGACGCGTGGCGGACGAACGGACTGCGTATTCGGATTCGTCTCGTCGTTCTGAGCAACTTTCATGTACAAAGTTTTTACATACGAGTTACGGTTTATTTTATAATTTTTTATAAAGATTTAATCATTTACTCGGATTATTATTAATTAATTAATTCGAAAAGGAATTACTGCATCATCATGACGACGGCATGACGTCAGCGGTCAAAGTTGACCGTTGACCAGTCAGCTGACAGGTGGGGTCCATTTGTCATTGACAGCTAACTAATTAACAGTAGTTAGTTTTATTAACACGTTAATTAGGTTTAATTAGATAACTAACAGAATTAATTAAGTTAATTAATTTATTAATTAATTAATTAACTATTTAATATTTTTATTTATTATTATCATTTTTTAAACCCTTTTTTTTCGTTCTCAGGGGCGTGGGCCCCGTTTGTCATTGGCTTTAGGGGAGCCTAGCGGGCAGGTGGGTTACGGGCGATGGCGCCCAGCCCGATTGGGCTTACACCCAGATCGAAGGGGGGAAGCCGCCGGCCACGGGCACGGCGAGGCCGGCCGCCTGAGGCGGCAGTGGCGAGGCGAGGCGAGGCAGCGCGCGGGCGCGGTGGGGTGACCAGGGGAGGCGCAACGCAAGGGAGGCACGGCGAGCGGTCGGGCGGCTACAAGTGAGCCGCAACGACGAGGACATGGGCGGGGCGACAATGCACGGGACGCAGGCGCGGGCACGGTGACCGCTCGGAGCTCGCGGCCCCGGTCAGGAGCACGGGCGACGGGGTCGGGGAGAGAGGGAGGTGCTCACGGGCGGTGTAGGGAAGTGGCAGCGGGCTTGAGGAGGAGGACGGGGAAGCGCTCGGGGAGGCCGGTAGGTCGGAGAGGTGGCCGAAGGCGAGTAGACCGACGACGATGACGTGCGGCGGGAGGTCGAGGCGGCCATGGACGGAGTGCGCGCGGAGCTCGGGGAAGACGACGCGGTGAACGAGGGAGAGGAAGGAGGCCGGGAGGTGCGACGCCGGCGAGGTGGCGCCGCAGTGGAGGACCGAGGCGCGGTGGGGCGGCGATGCACGTCGAGGCGATGGGGGTCGGGGCGCCGTTTTCCTGATCCAGATCGGGGGCAGAGGGAGGAGTGAGTGGGGTTCGTGGGGGAGGAAGTGGGTGCGGGGAGGGCTTAGGGTTTCGGGGCGTGGGGGGTATGGGGGTGGCCGGCTGGGCCTCGGCTTAGTTGGGCCGGTGGCCAGCTGGGCCACTTGGCCCGGGGGGGGGTTCTTCCTTCCTCTTTTTTCTTTTTTTGTTTTATTAGTTTACTATTATATTTTCTATATAATTTTGTTTTATAAAATATACAAATAGTACCTAAATTATTGTTCCAAAATACCCCAATGCCACAAAAAGTTTGGTGAGTAAATAAAATAGTTTAGTAATTTATTAATTGTAAAAGGCATTTAATTAATTGTTTTTGCTACTGTTTTAATTATTTTAGGGCCTTTAAACATTATATAAAAGTGTGGCTCCTCCACCATAAATACCTATGCATTATTTGGCACAACCCAAACATTTTATTTTTAATGTTTGAAAACTTTTACCGTTTGCCTTCAGTTCAATTTGAATTTAAATCGTTTTGAACTAACGCGAGATTAGCAACAGTAATCAAGGTGATGTGGCATCATTAGCAGAGTTTTACTGTAGCCTAACTATCCGGGCGTCACAATTATATACATAATTCCGTTCTCGATGAACTAGATGCATAGGATATTTTTTTTGGTGAAATTCCAATTTCAATCGATTCCAGTTCCAAAATCCAATATCATCGCATAGCCTATACCATGTCAATGCCTTTCCCTTCAAAGATAAAGGGAAAACCTTCTTCTTAACTTCATCTCCGTATAAACCTGCAAGCTTAAATAATCCACAAATATCATCCACATGTATCAGATGCATATCCGGATGTTCTGTTCCATCTCCTGCATAAGGATTAGCTAGCAGTTGCTCTATCATACCCGAAGGAATTTCATAACTAATATTTTTAGTAGGTGCAGTAGGTTGAGGGGCAACTAATTGTGCTTCCGGTCGAGGTGAAGTACCCCGAACAAACCCCTTAAAGGATTGTTTTCCATAGTAACAAGTGACAATAAATTTCAGCACGTAATATAAAATTTTCCTTACCGATTACCACTTACCAAGAGCGCTTCACTCCCCGGCAACGGCGCCAGGTTTAATACCTGACTCTTTACCTTCGTGGAGTTCCCAATCTTCAGAGTTGCGTTTAATTCTTTCCAAGAGATCCCACTTGAATTCAATAGTCTTTTTCATAAAAGAACCAGTACAAGAAGTATCGAGCATGGATTGATCATCACGAGAAAGCCGAGCATAAAAATTCGAAATAATAATTTCTCTTGAGAGCTCATGATTGGGGCATGAATATAACATTGACTTAAGCCTCCCCCAAGCTAGAGTGATACTTTCTCCTTCACGAGGCCAAAAATTATATATATAATTCCTATCTCGATGAACTAGATGCATAGGATAACTTTTTTTGGGTGAAAATCCAATTTCAATCGATTCCAGTTCCAAGATCCAGTATCATCGCATAGCCTATACCATGTCAATGCGTTTCCCTTCAAAGATAAAGGGAAAACCTTCTTATTAACTTCATCTCCGGATATACCTGCAAGCTTAAATAATCCACAAATATCATCCACACGTATCAGATGCATATCTGGATGTTTTGTTCCATCTCCTGCATAAGGATTAGCTAGCAGTTGCTCTATCATACCCGAAGGAATTTCATAACTAATATTTTTAGTAGGTGCAGTAGGTTGAAGGGCAACTAATTGTGCTTCCGGTCGAGGTGAAGATACCCTGAATAAACCCCTCAAAGGATTGTTTTCCCTAGTAACGAGTGATAATAAATTTCAGCACGTAATATAAATTTTTCCTTACCGATTTCCACTTACCAAGAGTGCTTCACTCCCCGGCAACGGTGGCAAAAAAGAGTCTTGATGACCCACAAGTATAGGGGATCAATTGTAGTCCTTTCGATAAGTAAGGGTGTAGAACCCAACGAGGAGCAAAAGGAAATGACGAGTGGTTTTCAGCAAGGTAATTTCTGCAAGCACTGAAATTGTCGGTAAAAGCTAGTTTGATAGCAAGATAATTTGTAACAATCAAGTAACGATAACGGTAAATAAAGTGCAGCAAGGTAGCCCAATCCTTTTGTGGTAATGGATAGGCCAAAACAGTCTCTTATAATAAGCAAAGCGTTCTTGAGGGCACACAGGAATTTCATCTAGTCACTTTCATCATTGGTTTGATTCACGTTCGCTACTTTGATAATTTGATGTATGGGTGGACCGGGTGGACTGGTGCTTGGGTGATGTTCTTACTTGAACAAACCTCCCATTTATGATTACCCCCCTCGCAAGCATCCGCAACTACGAGAAAAGTATTAAGATAAAATCTAACCATAGCATTAAACATATGGATCCAGATCAGTCCCTTACGAAGTAGCACAAGAACTAGGGTTTAAGCTTCTGTCACTCTAGCAACCCATCATCTAATAACTACTCCACAATGCATTCTCTTAGGCCCAAAGATGGTGAAGTGTCATGCAGTCGACGTTCACATAACACCACTAAGGGAATCTCAACATTCATATCATCAAAATATCGAACACATATCAAATTCACATGATTACTTGCAACATGACTTCTCCCGTGAGCTCAAGAACAAAAGTAACTACTCACAAATGATATTCATGCTCAAGATCAGAGGGGTATTAAAGAGTATAATGGATCTAAACATATAATCTTCCACCAAATAAACCATAAAGTAATCAACTACAAGATATAATCAACACTACTAGTCACCCACAAGTACCAATCTGAGGTTCCGGTACAAAGATTGAACACAAGAGATGAACTAGGGTTTGAGATGAGGTGGTGTTTTTTAAGATGTTGATGAAAATTGGCCTCCCAAAGATGAGATGGTTGTTGGTGATGATGATGGCTTTGATTTCCCCCTCTGGGAGGGGGGGGGGGGGCTTCCCCTGGCGGAATCGCTTCGCCGGAGGGCAAAAGTGCTCATGCCCAAGTTCCGCCTCAAGACGACGACGCTCCGTCCCGAAAGTCCTCTGCTTATTTTTTCTAGGTCAAAAGACCTTATGTACCAGAAGATGGGCACCGGAGGTGGGCTGGGCTGCCCACAACCCAGCCCTGGTGTCTTGTGGGTACCAGGTTACCAGGTGGCCCCCTTCCGGTAGTTCTTTTCTCTAATAATTATTAAATAATCCAAAATAATTCACCGTAAAATTTCAGCTCATTTGGAGAGTGCAAAATAGGTATCTCCGACATAGCTTTTTCAGGTCCAGAATTCCAGCTGCCGGTATTCTCCCTCTTTGTGTAAACCTTGCATATTATGAGAGAAAAGGCATTAGAATTACTCCATAAAGCATTATTATGCATAAAAATATTATAAATAACAGTAAGAAAACATGATGCAAAATGGACGTATCAGTTCCCACCAAGGGAAATACTTATCTCCACTGTACTGCATCTCCCCTCGTCTTCGGGGAATTTCCCAACGCAGCTCACAAGTGGTAGTGCTCAATCAACCATCTCAGAATCTCAAGCAGAGCAGCCAACGATGAACGTTGGAGCGGAGTGGCTTTATCCGTAGCCTTCCTGGATGGGAAATAATGATTTAGGACACGAAGCCCAACCAATGGCCAACCGACATGTTTCCAACAGTCAGATTTTAAGGACAAATGGTAACATTCCTTGCGGAGCAAGTAATGCTAACTCCTCGGTCCGAAGGATATCTCTTGCAACACCGAATAACATTGCCTCAGGCTGACAAGTAATCCTTCGGAACACAAAGAGATTTCTCTTAGTCTTTCATAGGTTTTAGCTAAGCATCACAACAGAGCTAAGCGTCGAGAACATATACCCCTCTTAATCGTACGGTGGTCCTATGACTCAAAGGAGAGGAAGAAGAACGACGAAACAAATGTTATGTCTTCGCTTTGCCATCATACTTCTTGACTGCAGTCATTTTCCTTTGGACACACCAAATAAAAATCTCTTCACATCAACGATAATTTTAAGGGGTTATTTCCTTCACATGATCTTCTCAGCATCATTTCTTCTCGAAATGTATCTCTTCCTTCTCTGCAACGCGGATATTCTTCTGTAACTTCAACACAGAATATAACACTCTTCTCGGATCTTTATGGATCATTTCTCTTAGTGTACACTAGCATACAAATCAGTCAATTACTGCATTTGATAACAATCTTCAAAACACAAGGGGGAAGACAATGCGCCGACAATCTCCCCCTTTTTGGACGATTGTTGCCAAAACAGAACACATCGAAAGGGTAGCTGTAAGCGTAACTGATAATGTGCGGAAAAACATGTGTTGAGAGAATATCCGAAGATAAAATACGCTCCCCTAAATGTATGCATCTTAGTGAAGATTTTCCTAGAGTGAAAATCCTACATGTGTTGAGAGATGATTCGATTGAGTGAGATCAATCAATGCACTCGGTGATATCTGAGAGAGATATTTTCCTGCAAGACAAAGCCCTTGAAAAATATTTATTTCAAGAATACAAAGACTTTGAAATGATTTGCTGTAGAAATAAGGAGTGATATTTTCCTCGCAATATCAGAGTTTTCAGATTCACTTCTGACAAATTTTCTTCTGCAAGAAAGAATGATACAAGGTAATAGAGCAGAAGAACTGAAAAGTTTCAACGTTTGTCGGAAATATCTTCTGAAGAATTTCCTCTGCAAGTTAGATTGACAAAAGTTATATCAGGGCAGAGAAAATGAAACATTTCAGATCAAAAATCTTCTTCTGCAAGTTAGCTTGTCGAAAGAAAAACATTAGAGCAATAATATTTTGGAGCAAGTCAAAGATATCTATTGAAGCATCTTCTTCTGCAAGTTAGATTGACGGATAATATCAAAGCAGAAGAATGAGACATTTCAGGGCAAGTGGGCATAATTCTCCTCAAAGAAGTATAGAATTTCAGATCCATTTCTTATGGACTTTTCTCTTGCATGTTAGACAAGAAGAAGGAAACAGAGCAAGAGAATGAAACATTTCAGCGCATGTTTTGAATCGGTACCACCTGCAAAATAGATAGGATAACAATAGCGTTGCGCGCGGGGGGGGGTGGGGGGGGGGGGATTGTCGTGATGTACCACAGGGTAGAGACAACAATTTACGCACATACATGGTTGGATGAAGTTCAAGGGGCAGTATGTATAGGACGACATGACCCGCTCATGAAAAACTTGTTGAACATCCGGCTAATCTAGTTAAATTTGAACCATTTCTTGCTGAATATGAACTATTGTTGTATTAGACTTGTTTGCATGCTATGTAATCATTTTGCTTCGTATGTAGTTTATATTAGAATCTCTAAAAGGACTTATATTTAGGAACGAAGGGAGTATGAATGATTTGTGCTATTTTCCGCTCAAATTTTGATGAATTCTGCTGTGATAAATTTCGTCAGGTTGAAATACGACTTGAAATGTATGCGGATAAAGTTGAATGATGGGCTGCAGCATCCGTGTCCGTGGACGGATGCGGTGTCCGTTCGTGGGCGAGGGATGGAGATGGCCTCACGAGTTTTTTTTCTCTCTTCACCTCGGCTGGATTTTTTCTCATTTGGACCAGGTCGCGTGCTTTATTTTCAGACCGATCGGGCGTGAGTGCGTCACGCAGGCGGACGGAGAAGGCTAGTCAGCCCTCTAATCCCCCAACCCATCCGCCGCCGCCGGCGGCGACCACCACCGGAGCTCTCCAATCCCTACCGCCAGCCGCCCGCACCGGCCTCGATCTCTCCTCAGAGGTACTCCCCTTCCCCGCACCTTTGCTCTCTCTCCCATCCCGAGTCCATGACCTAGCAGCACGGCGGCACGGTCTAAAGCTCCCCCGTAGCCTACACCGCGCCCGCACCCTACCGTCGCCGCCGACTGCCCCAACCCCGCCCCCCTCTCTCAGCACCCCGGCTCTCACGCGCGTGTCCCTTTCCCGTCCTTCCCCGTCGGGACATCGCGAGCCATTCGGCGTTCCCGTTCGGGGCATCGCGAGCCATTAGGTTTCGAGGTACGAGGTTGTTTCCATCCAGCAATTAGTTAAATCCCACCGGCCTTGGCAGCTTCCGTGCGCACACCCGGCGCACCATCTAGATCCGCCCCTCGCTGGTGCGGAGATCTGCTTATTGCGTACAAATTTCCTTGACTGCTGTGGATTACCGACGAACATTCAGCGTGTCGTGGGTATTCATGCGTGCGCGAGATGTGCATGCTTTTCTTGAACCTATTAAGATAGTGAAGCTCAAACCCCACATGATACTGAATTGAAGCCACATACGGCGAGTCCGTCGGCGGCCACCGCTGCCACCAAAACAAAGCCTTCCGGTCGCTGGAATCGCCGTCCCCGCTTCCCTCCCTTCCGGATCTGCTGCCGCCACCTCACGTGGTCTTTGATCTGCGCGGTGGCCGGCTGGACAGGATGCAGCAGCGGGCGAAGGTACTGCATCGCCGGATTGGGCTCTAGCTATTGGTACTTCCCAGTAGTGGAAAGTGTAATTGCAGCGAGTGCTTTGTGTTCTAACCTAGTCAGTTTGCTTAAGCCGGCCAGATTGTTAAATCTATATATAGTACACCGGTGGTTGAAATCTGGATTTAGCCTGCATCTAAGGTGTTCCTGCTAAAGTAGGAGCATTTTTGGCCATTGATTGAATGAATCAGACGGTGAAACATGAGCGAATCCCTGCAACGTGGGCTGTGTTTGTATTTCATCTGACGGCTTGCGTTCGCACAGAGCACTGGTCCCACATGCGGAAAAGGCAGTCGAAACGACTCACAAGCCTACACCACAAGTGAACTGGCGCTACCGTGCTTCCTGCCTTGTTGGCCCATACAGACTACTAGTGAATAGCTAAAATAAATAAAAGTGGTTAATAACAGTCAGCTACGATGCACCGGAGCACAATCTGCTGGTTTCGCGCATATAGCGGCAGCGCTGCGTTACACTTGGCTGGGTATTCGTGCTACATTTTGAATCACGCCTACCGTACTTTGACATTCTACACACATCCAATTCTTACGAGAGGAAAAAGCCAAATTAGTATGCTCAATTAAAAAAGTTCCAGAAAAATTATACATATAATTGTTTCGAGTGTTGTAAGTTCTTAAGCACTTTGCCCCTACGTGCTATGCACACACCATTTACTAGCCATCTTAGTAACACAGATATGACTTGGCAACACGGTGTATATATTTATGAATCCACTAGTTATAGAAGCAGCTACTAAGCGATATTGTAAATCACTAAATCTAAAACTCTTCCACTGGTATCACTGTTAGCCCTTTCCTCATGCGCACTTCTCATCCACATTCCTCTGGATTCCACATTAGCATTTTATCAATTACATTCCCATCCCATGGTTGAATCTGCAGAATCGACTCTCCAAACCATATATTTTAATAGTTGCTACTACCATCCTGACTTCCAAACTCCCACTCTGGATCCTCTTCTCCTTTAGCCTCACCTGACCCTGTTGTACTTGTTTCTAGCCAAACAAACACCCCCACAATGGGAAGTGTCACAACAGATGCCTGGTCTTGAGGACTGGCATGTGGGAGCATATGCATGTATACATGGGACCAAGCTACTAAAACTATCTGGTTTGTTAGTTGGAGTGATGCTTGTGTTGCTCTGCAGTGACCTGCACTGCAATTCAAGTTACTTCCATGTAGGTGTCTCTGACAACTGAAATTTCTTTTCTGTTACACACACTGTTAAGTTATAGATGTTAATACGTTATAGTAAAATAGGACTTGTTGAAGGATGATTTGGAAGTGTGCAGAAAAATATCTGCAACTGACGGCCTGTTCATCTGTTGTAAAGGGAAAAGAAGATTGTGAATTTGTGTGCTAGCTGAGGCTTAAAGTTGCTGCATTATTGTTGAACTACTATCCCCAGTTCACAAATATGGGGCGTTTTGGACGTACCTTCAGTAAAAAAAAAAACTTTGACTGCCAGTTTGCTAATATCATTTTAAATATCGGGATTGAAAACTTGAAAAATCGGAGGGAGTATTATTTTCCTTTGAAAAATGATAAGTATTTTTGGAACATAATGTACTATTTGGGTGTTATACATACTACAGTATAAATTAGATCAAACTTGGGTTAGCAAATGCACCGGAAGAAATTTTTATTGATTAGTAAACAATCATGTTTCACATGGTTATCCGTTCTAAATTTGTGTGGGTTGGGAACAAGTCCATCTCTATCTGGTTTTTACGTTTCTATTGTATTACAGAAGTAAAAATTGTACGATCTCATGTGCAACATTCTCTGTTCAGTCTATTGTTTACACTAGTCCAAAGGCTGTGCATGTAATTTGCACAGTGATTGTAATATTTCATCTAAGTTACACTTACATGATCATTATGTACTTGGGAGAGTCTTGTGGCTAATACTGGTATTGCCACACAATAGTTGGACAACGTTCAAAATTATTGTTGGAAGACAGAACACCTTCATTTTGCTTAGCTTTTTCGTGCAGTTAATTTGAGCTATCTTCTTGTTGATATCTATCAGTGGGCTGCGCATCTGCTTTCTATTAAATTTGCATCCACATCATATTTGTTACATCACGGAGTTATGATTTTGGATACCAACTGCAGGTACTTAGGCCCTAATAATTTGGAAGTTGGTGCAGGCAATCTCTTGCAGAACCTATGGACAGTTCTAAATCTCCCCAACCATTGAAGAAGAGCCGTACTAGTTTGTCTGGTACGGATGGCCACCAATTTGAGAATGACGAGCTTCCGTCTGAAACTGCATCAGATAAAACGCCTGGTTTGAAGTTTGAAACAGTAGATAAAGCGCAAGATGAATTTGGAGAAGACAGTTCCCCATTGCAGCAATCAGCTGCTTCCAACGTGTCATACCGTGGATCGCCATGTATTGGGGCATTCACTATCCAATGTGCTAGGTGCTTCAAATGGAGACTTATTCCAACGAAAGAGAAGTATGAAGAAATACGCGAGCATATTATACAGGAACCTTTTGACTGCGAAAGAGCCCGTGAATGGAAACCTGATGTAACATGCGATGATCAAGAAGATATTTCTCAGGATGGAAGCAGACTCTGGGCTATCGACAAACCCAATATTGCACAGCCTCCTGCTGGATGGGAAAGGCAGATTAGAATAAGAGGTGAAGGAGGCACCAAATTTGCTGATGTGTGAGTGATGCTTTTCTGTCACTGCCTCTATTTGCTTGTCAGGCTATTTCTGCAAGGACATTGATTTTTTTATTGTCTGCCACTTTATCTCTATATGCTAAAATCAGTTTTTAATGCACATGGAAATAACAGAAAATTAGCCAATAACCCGCACATTTGTATTTTTTTCTACACCACACCTTTTCCAAGTTGCACGCATACACCATTTATGTCTCAGTTACGAAGAGTTCAAGTCGGGAATATAGGAACTACTAAGCATATTATGTTACTTTTTCTTAACGGTGATCTTAGGGTTGACCCCCCTGAACTCCAGGGAAGTGAAGGGGACCTTTCTGCATCAAAATGTTAGATTGTTGTATGGATGCTTAGTTTGTGCTAATTTAAATCACATTAGTTGCTTAGTTACCCATAGCATCTTTGGCGGTGCAGAACTTGTATGAAAAAGTCAATTCTGCTGCCTCTTGTTACTTCAGATGAACCAAGGAAATATGGTTGTAAGCATGAGAACCCATTTATTATTGACATGTTTCTGTAGTCACCTTCTTGAGGCTGGGAGTAATTAGTCTTCTCCGTGTAGAGCCGCGGAGTACTGATTTTCTTCATCAGTGAATCATACCACACATTTTTTAGTTTTTGCTATCCCTTGAAGTTTTGCCAGCCCCTTATTATCTGGCCACTTGGCTAATAGTGCATTGGCATGGTCAGTCTAGGTTTCAGTGCTGTCCTGGACTCCTGATTCTATTCTGAAGCAAGTTCATAAAAGGAGATATTATTTTATGCTGACGGCCTATCAGTTTGACATTTTGCTGTGTAAACATCTTTTTCGAGGAGATTTTTTCGTGTTGACATTGCTATCGATTATTGGAGAAGAGACCAATAACTTTAGTTGATCCGGCAGCATCACTAAAAAAACTGCTGATTGGAGTCATGTATGACGCATATGGGAATTAAGGCGACAGAGGGCGGTGGAAAACGTAAAATAGGTGGAAAGACCCACTTAGTTCTCATCACCACAAGTAATATAAGCTGCAAAGATGAGAGGCTTAGTTAACGGACATTTCATCTTGTTCCAGAACAGCATTCCATTTTCATTCAAATGGTATATTTTGATGGTAAATTAAATCATCTACCTTCTGCTGAATTTAGCAAATGATAAGGGTTGCACAAATAAACTAATAAATCTACACGGTCATAATTTTGGACCCACCAAAATAGGTAGGGTAGATATTCTCTTGTCCTCTTGATTAATGTGGAAATTTCTGGGCTTGCATTTTTTACATTCTTGTAAGGATATACTCCCTCTGTAAACAAATGTAAGACGTTTTAGGTCACTACTTTAGTGACCTAAGTAGTGACCTAAAACGTCAGAGGGAGTAATAGACAATATCTGTCCTAAAAAACCTCATTTCATTATTGTAATATAACATGTACCCTTGCTACAGTATCTGTAATTACCGTAATGCTCTGTATCTTGGTTTCAGGTACTACACTTCTCCTACTGCGAGGAAACTGAGGTCACTGGTTGAAGTTGATCGGTACGTGATGCAAATTTACTCAAATTGTCCTTTCAACATCAATCTTCATCTGTTGAGCTGTAATTTATTTCCTCAAATTTGTATCTGAAGTCAAAACATGAAGTAGCACTTGTATTGCAAATCTTATGCTGCTTTCTTCTCCATATTTTGTAATTGGACATTGCAATTAATAAGTATCTAGTTACTACTAACGGAGCACATCTAAATTGATAAAGTATAATATCTGTATATGCGTATGAGTGGTACACGAGAACTGGGAGTGCAATCTCCTGAACCATTTTTCATAAAATGGTATTCCATAGTGTAGAAATAGATTGTGCACATATGTGGGAAGCTATGCACATCATTCTGCTTTGTAGTCTGTCTTATGCGTGGGGTCCCTATGAACACTTCACCGGAAATTTTAGGCAAATAATTAAGACCGCTACACATACCCCTTATGATGCACTTTAAGACGCCTCTCTTTTATACGGCGTATGAGCGTACGGTAATGGGATCCCTCTTATTTGTGTTGATAGTAATGGGACCCCTCTTATTTGTGCTGATAGTAATGGGATCCCTCTTATAGCATATAATATTGGACTAATGGATCCCTAGAAACTCAAAGGTTCAAATTTGTGCACGGGGCAGACTGAAAGTCGCCAATGATTGCATGGTGTCAAATTAGTTTTGTGTCATGCTACATTGTGCAAAAGGTTACAAATTCAACTCAGGTGCATGGGCCGATGGGCGTGTGCGCGTATGAAGCTTTTGCAGCTTTAGGGTAGTGCTACGGAAGGGAATGGATGAAAAATCTCCTATCTGATCCAACGGTGGATAAGGGTTTGTAGCTATTAGCTAACAACATTGGTGCATGGTCAATTCTGCCTCCTTTTTTGTCTCTAAAATTACTACGTGCGACTCATCTGTCTATGGTCTAAACTCTCTATGCCATACTTTGCAGGTACCTCCAAGAAAATCCAGAGTATGGAGCGCAGGGTGTAACATTAGCTCAGTTTTCCTTCCAGATTCCTAGACCTCTGCGGCAGAACTATGTCAAAAAGCGCCCTAAGAACGCAAGTCCAAGTGATGAAGCAACAACTAAGCCTCTTCAACCAGTGGAAGGTGTGTACGTTGTATAAATGAACTCATCATAATTTGTTAAAGCATATACTATATAACTTTTTCTTACTGCTTTGCTAGATTATATCTTTGTCGTAAACGGTAGTCATGAATTACGATTATCCATCCAAATATTTCAACTATAACATGAGAACTCAAAACTAACCTTTAATCTACTTGAGAAGTATTGGCTACTATACCGTACAACGGGTACACATGGTCAAGACACTAGTTGAACCATACTGCTTTGGCACATGTATGCTCCTTCATTGATTCGTGAAATTGGTAACGGTTGCTTGGTGCATATCATCAGGTGCTTTTCAAAACCAATTTGGTTAAGTGCAGACCATCTCATGTTGTGTTTTTCTCTCAGTTAACCCCATATCCTGGGCTGCCCCTCTTGCAAGTGAGGCTAAGGCAAGTGAACCAGCTTCTCATGCCGACGAAAAGCCAGTTGGATCGGCAGATGTGGAGCTGGTCCGGAAGAGGAAAGCAGAACCAGGAGAGTCAGATGCTAACAACCATGTGTCTGATGGGCCGGAAACCAAGCTAGAGGATGCTCAGAATGGAGATGCTACCACCACTGCCTGAAAAGCTGCAGTCTGACGTACCCAGTGCTCCGCATCGATGATTTCCTCGACTCTCTATTCCTTCTCCATTGTATGCGGGAGCTGGTTTTTTCTGTAATGCGAGTCCGTAATGGCCTTATATGTGTACCGAGGCACGAACCTTCGAGGTCGACCAAAATTCGACGATTTGGGACAGTAAGTTGACTGAATGTTGTAGTATCGGGGAAGCCCTGTCGAACCCTTTCGGAGCATGTATGTTCCCCTACGTGCTTATGTAGGAGACCTTGTCGTGCAAGATTAGATGCCTTTTATTTTCTGCTTTGTAAGATACAGAGATGTCGGTAGGGAACTGTTGTGTTGTGCTGTATGTCGGAGTCGACTCTTCTATTATCTATCGAGACATGCCAGTTGTAGCAGTGGCACCTGCGTTATTCTCTGCGCTCGTGATGCTCTACTAATATATTTGCCAGTATGATCCATGCCGTTCAACAATTAAACAAAATCTCCATATCTATGCATGAGCAAAGCTACTATATGATTCGAACAGAGCTTCGTTTTCCATACATAAACAACACTAGTATTATTCTAGCAAAATTTCGTTAAGCTTCTCTAGCTTTTTTAGGCATGTAAAACACAATGATTCTGCAGCAAAACATAGCGTTTTCCTAGGTTCAAAACAACGGCTGTTCATAGATCGACTCTTTCCTTCCTTGGATCACGTTTGCTAAAGATGTCCCCTCACAAATGGCTCAATCAAGCAACACCTTAGTCAGGTCAGACTGGTATTTATACATGGATAAATCAAGCAATACCTTACTCAGGTGGAACATATACAGAAAGTTGAGCAGAGTCATGGCAGGATATGTTGCCTATGTTCAGTTCGAATTCTCCTCTTTAGACATTGTGTGACACAAAAAAATGAAACAAAACAACTGAAAATGGACACCGTGGTACACACACAGGCTACAGCTTCCCCAATTCACATACAGAGCCCTACCCAAAATGGCACCAAAGCTCACACACTGAAGTATGTATCAGCAACTCAGCATAGCTCGGGGAGCAGAGCAGGCAATGGTGCGTGGCAAGAATATCTGAACATGTATACAACAACAACATGGTGCGTGCTAGCCCGACGGCTTCTGGCCTCCGGTGGGCTGCTGCTCGTCGTCCTTCTTGGGGGCGGGGTTGAAGGGGGCCTGCTCGGCGCAGTCGAGGTTGAGGCCGGACCGCTCCCGGCCGAAGCCCATGAGGTCGAGGTAGTACTGGTAGTGGGAGATGATGACGTTCATCTCGTCGATGAAGCCCCTGCCGCAGATGGACTCGCCGTAGAGGAGGTTCATGGTGGCGCCGAAGCCCGGGAGGCGCTTGCTGAGCGTGTCGTTCTTGGTGGGCTTCCACACCCCCGTGAAGGCCTCGTGCGCCGACGGCTGCTTCTTCTTGATGGGCGTCATCCACCGCCACATGGCCGCCGCGAACGCCAGCGTCGCGTTCTGCTCCAGCAGCTCCGGGTGGTGCAGCAGGTCCACCTTCAGCCCGTCCCCCGCCGCGCCGTAGTTGAAGTTCCTGGCCATGGAGACCCCATCACACATCAGCGAACTGGTTTTCTACTTCCACTTTAATGGATCAATTGATTGGCATCGCAAGAACTGTGATGAATCTAGTGATGAGCTCTATTAATTACCAGTAGACGGGGATGGCGCCGCGGCCGTAGTACTCGGCGCCCTTGACGCAGGGCCACTGCGTGTAGGAGTCGTCGCAGTAGCCCTGGTCGGGGCTCATCTCGTGGTTGTAGCACAGCCCCCACGCCGTCGGACCGCCGGTGGCCACGCCGTATCCACCTGCAAGAAGATCAATCAGTCGGTCTCCTGGATCTAATCGAAGCAGGGGAGGCAACAGGAAGCAGAGCAAGCCGGCAGTCCATCGGAATCGGAATCGAGCCTCCCCACCGGAGAAGTAGAAGAAGAAGAAAAAAGAACAAGCATACATACATGAGGTCTTGGCGCCGACGTGTCCGAGGAAGGCGCAGAGCTCCATCATCTGCATGTCGATGCCGCCGGTGGTGCAGAAGCCCTGGTTCTCGAAGAGCGAGGCGGCGGTGATGAAGGCCTGGTAGTCCCAGAAGCCGACGGCCTTGGCGACGGGGAAGTTGCGCTTGGCGAAGAGGTTCTCGAACTGGTACACCTTGAAGAAGTCGGTGATGGTCTGGTTGCAGCAGTACTTGGTGCCGGAGCACTCCCACCCCTTGTTGCACACCTTCTCCTGCGACTCCTTGAGCTTCACCTTCCAGGTGCCCGCCGTCAGGATCAGCGCCAGCGTGCCGCCGATCAGCACCGCCGCCGCCCCCAGCAGCAGCACCGTCACCACGATCTTGTTCCGCGTCTTCCGCTTCATCTTCTTGCTCTTCCGCTCCGGCGGTCAGAGCAGCTCAGCTCAGCTCCGGCGGCCCAAGCAGAGCAGCTCAGCTCGATCTGGATCTCGCTTCTTCCCGGGAGCTCGGGAGCTCGATCTGGACTGCCTCCGTTTGGTGCGATCTGGATCTTTGGGGAATGCGGTAGCTGGTGGCGGGGATCTGGTGAGGAGATAAAAATGGGAGTGGGGATGAAAGCGAAGTGGCAACCGCGCGCGCCGACCGGGGGAGAGAGGAGTGGTGTCGGTGGCGGGAGGGCCGTCCGTCAAGACGAGGGAGGGAGGACGACGGCAAGAGCTGCAAGACAGCTGGTCCGGTAGGTAAGACGTTACCGTTAATGATTTTCCCGGTAAATTCCGTCTTCCTTTCTTTTTTTAAGCCGAAATTCCGTGTTTCTTGTACTACTATAATACTCCCTTCGCCCCATAATATAAGAGCATCTTTGACACTACACTAGTGTAAAAAACGCTCTTATATTATGGGACGGAGGGAGTAACAAACAAGTGGAAATTCAGGAAGTTCCACCGACGGTTTACACACTTGCACCTCGGGCATTTCCATGAAAAGCCCCAAATGCCTCCCCATTTGTCTTAATTTTTTTTACGAGAAACAACATTTGTACTATTACTCAATACATGAAGGTTACAACCATGGCGGCATAAAACTCCGACGTTATCTGGTCTGCAAACCGCAGTCCGTATATGTGTTCTTCCAAAGTTTGACATAAAATGGCTTACTTAGTTTTGATAGTCGGATGTGAGCAATGCAAGCACAACTAACCTTCATATGTACCTTGATTTCATACACCAAGAACGTATAAGACAAGCGAACATGCTCAACACTCACTGTCATATTCACAACCTGCAAGCAATCGGTTTCGATATGGAATCGGGAGAGTGTTTATCCCTTCGCAATAGTTGATAACTCAGCCTCCAGCGCGTCGCTACAAGAGAACATGTGGCGGCATGAGCAGAAAATGATGCTATATGTGTGATCACGGAGGACCATGTCTGTTCTTGCTACTCCTTCATAGAAAGACTCGTTTGTATTTAACTTGGCCTACACAACATCAAAAGGCTCCCAGGGTATAACGTATATGTCCATGCTTCTGTTGTCACATATGAAGGTCAATCTTAGAGGAGCCTCGACAAATAGCGCAACTTTGCCTTTTAGAGGGTCTCGTGTTGGCATATGAGGAATACCATCAAAAGATTATAGGTAACTAGAGAGTATTAGTCCCTCAATTGGATTTGTGTGTGGTGCGGGCTGCTTTTTTGGGAGGGGGGAGGGGGAGGAGACTTGGTGTGGACAACTTCATCATTACTAAAAGGGAAACCCAATCCAATGGAACCTCTAAGGACCTCCCAATTTGTCCAGAAGTGGCCACCCCACTATTTTTCACTCAAATTTGAGGCAGGGACTCTTCACATGTCGACTCTCCACATGTCGTAACACACAGCTGCGAGCCACCCTTCTGATGTACTAATGCGCTAGCTCGTCAACAAGCTCAGTCTTGCAAATATCAAGAAAAAAACAAGGTATATGCATAATGCACACCAATGATGCCATTTTTTTTCAATCCAATTTTGGTCATAGATTGTGAGACAAAAAGGATAAACCAGACGGTGAATATTACCAATTTAAATTTACAATGATCCATTTGCTGTCAGATTTTTCTGTTTTTGTTGCATCTCGAGCCATAGACCGAATTTGGATTCGAAATTCAAGACATGGTAGATGTATGTTGTACTGATGTTTTCAACTTTTTTTAGTTCCGTTAGAGATGCTAATCAGTCAGCCAGTTTTTGGATAGAACTCATGTATGGTGATATACGTGAGATGTATATATATGTTCGGTGCGGTGTATATGTTCTGTGGCTGTCACGCAATTTATTTTATGTGATAATTCTGCAGAGTTCTCGTGCAATTCATGTGGCGTCTCAGTGTCGCGAACAGCGTCGTATGGTGGCTCACAGCTCACGCAGATGGAATAAAGTAGAAGATGGTTGGTGTAGGGAGGATTATTTAATCTGTGCTCCCAACAACCAAAAAAATCAGCTGGTGTTGGCAGCATATGCTGGTTTGTGAGAACGATGGCTCATGGAACGTGGGCAGCACACAGCAAGCCCACGGAAGGAAGTGAGTGGATCCGACCATGCGAGCTCGGAATTTTGAGATTCAGATAAAATTGCTCCGTTTTAGCTTGATGCTCACTAACAATAAGGGCTTTTTTTTTCTCATAGAAACTTCCATTTTATTCATCTCCAACCATGATAGTACAAAGAACATCAGAGGTAATAAAAATTACAATCAGGTACGTGGACCACCTAGGACGACTATAAGCACTGAGTAAGCCGAAGGCACGCCACCGTCATCGCCCCTCCCTCATCAGAGTCGGACAAACCTTATTGTAGTAGATAGTTCAGAAGTCGTCCCCGTAGGACCGGCACGCCATCGTCATCGCCCCTCCCTCGCTAGAGTCGGGCAAACCTTGTAATAGATAGTTCGGAAGTCGTCCCCGTAGGACCAGCGCATCAGAGCGATAACCATCGTCGATAAAGAAAATCGTAGATCGAAAGCATCAAACCAGTAAACATCGTAATCAAGGCTTTATTTTCATGCACATAATTATAAGGACCCACATATAATATCATGTTCATTTGAGTTTTAGACGGTTTGTTTTTGCTTGTTCGCTTGCATCAAGAAAACAATGAATTCTTTTCAAGAGGTCCAAGTGATGAAAAAATTCCTACAAAATATAGTACAAAGAAAACATTAAAAAAAAAGGATACCTTAAGAAAACTCCGATATGTATGTTAATATTTGAGTTGCTCCAATATTACTTTGTCACTTCTGAAAATTTACGTGTTCTTAGTACCATGGCAAAAGATGTACTCCCTTCATTCCATTTTTTGTGTTGAAAAACAACACCTCATATATAGATTAAGTTAAAATGTTGTTACAATCAATCATTATAGCATACCATACGCCACGCTGGGCGAAACACCACTAACAATATCCCTGTCACAACGGTTATAAAAGCTAAATTTAGCTAACTCATGCGCCATCATATTGGCTTTATGATTTATCTTCACCAATTTAAAACTTTGAAGATATTTTTTGATGCACACTGCTTCTCCCTTCAGATCAACAATAGGGGATCTATCAAGGAGCTCAACTACTAGGAAGGCATACACATAATGGTACAATGAGTTATACTCCCAGCGAATGACAACCATAATCATGCTTGTTTGGAACTGTGTCAAAGAATAAGATATCAACGGTAAAATGTATACGCCCAACGACTTAGGGGGTGTTTGGTTCAGAAGTCCTAGGACTTTTTCTAGTCCCAGGGACTAATAAAAAAAGACTCTCTAGTAGAGTCTTTTTCTAGTCCCTGTAGAAAAAGTCCCTCCCGTTTGGTTCCTAGGGACTTTTTCTAGTCTCTAGGACTAAAAAGTCCCTGAACCAAACACCCCCTTAGACACAAAGATGTTGGGTTTCGAGCCAGTCGAACTAGACATGATTTCTTAGATCCAATATATTATTCTAAGATAAACTAGGGCTTCAAATGCGTTGTCTTGGCCGTCCCCTAAAAAATTGCCCTCCTGGTCGTGGTATATGGATATTTATACTCAGTCTTTGGTCGATTTGGCTCCTTCCACCCCTGGTATACCTGGCCATCCCTCGGGCCGGGCCGGGCTTCGGGTTGGGCCTAGCCAAGCCCGACGAAGAAAACCCAGGCCAAAACAAGATCAAATAAAATAAGGTAGCAAAACAGGGACTCAGGAGATGAAGAAAACAGTAAGGCACTTACTCGTCTTCTTCTTCTGGCCTCTTCTCCCTCCTCGGGCTAAAAGAAGAGAGGTCGAAGTCGGCCTCTGGTATGGTGTCCGTGCGAGGGGGTGGAGATGGAGACCTGGGCCGCTTGGCCGTGGCAGAGGCGGTGGCCGTTGCTTCCTTTGCTGCCGCGGCCATGCGCCTCGCCTGGCGCAGGTTGCGGCTGGGCCTCTTGCCGCTGCGCGGCCTTGCCGGCCGCCCCCTTGACGGGGACCTCTTCGTGTGAGGAGGCTTGCCGGACTGGCTCGATGGAGCCAACCCGCCGAAGGACGCGCTTCTTCTTCCCCGGGACTGGGGGCTCCTCATGCGGCTCCTCTTCATCTGCCTCTTCAGCCGCCTCTTCGGCTGTCTCCTCGCAGAAGGGCCCCCGGCAGCGGCGCCACCGTGTTCTCCGGCAGGCTCCCACTGCTTGGCCAAATCATCCTCTACGCCGGCCTCTTCTTCCTAGAAGCCGACGCTGCCGGCCTCCTCGGCAAGGGCTGCCTCTTCCGCTCTGCTGGCGATATACACCACCTCCTCGTCGGTGGTGGGGCGGATGAGCTGCGTTTCTTCCCGGACGGCCCTCTCCGACAAGTTGTCGAAGAACTCCTGCACCCGCTCCGCGTCTGGCTCGGCCCAGATCTGATCAAGGCCATGGGTGTTGAACACTGGCATCATGGCGATGATTGAGGTCAGGGCGGAGTTGTTGCACAAGGGGATCACCCCCGCTGGCAACCTGAGCGGCTTGTCGGCCTTCTCGGTCTTGTTGGCCTTGAGGTGGAATAGCCTTTGGCAGAGAGCCGCGTGCTGCATGACCGTCAGGTTGTTGTTCATGCCGGGGCGTAGCCTCATGATGTCTGCCGCGTTCCGGTACTCCCAAGCTGGCCCCCTTGTTCTGCAGAGGGCCGATGCGGCGGCGGAGGAAGTCAGCCCCAATCATCTCGATTGTGAGCCCGGCAGCCTTGAGGCGATGGATCCTGGTGGTTGCAATTGTGAGCTTCCCGTCTTGAGGGCCGAGGTCGCCCCAATTGCCGCCACAGACTAGTTTCGTCTGCCGGGGCATACAGAACGGATGCGGGTCCTTCTCCAGAATCTAGCACCACTTGTGCCGCCATTCATCCCACTTCTCCTTGTGGTCCCGTATGGGTATGTCTTCTTGCTCAAGGCCCTTGGGATCTAGGTGACGCAGCCAGAAAGGGCCCCTCCTGGCTGGATGGGGGGACGGAGTAGTGGCGGAAGAGCGCCGTGTTGGGGACCACCCCGGTGAAGTTCTCACAAAGGTGGGCAAAGGTGGCCATACACGCCACGACATTCGGCGTGAAGTCCAAGAGATGGAAGCTGAATGTGTACATGATGTCGATGAAGAAATCCGAAAATGGGGGACAGAGCCTGCAGTAGAAGTAATCGACGAAGAAAGGGAATTTATCTGGGGCGGGCTCGGCGCGAGAAGCGGGGATGACGCGGGTGGCAGGATGCCCCGTCGTCTCTCTCCCCCACATGCACAGATATCGGTCCTTCAATGCGCGCGCGTCGAGCGTCGGAGCGAAGACGACGTGCTCCCTCCGCATCTTCACCAGCTCGCTCTCCGGCACCTCTTCCCCCTCGCTCGCCTTGGACGCTCCCTTGCCCTTGCTCGTTTTTGGCGCCATAGCAGCCGAGGGAGGGCGGGGGACCGAGAGCGGTGAGGGCACTACGGCGGCAGACGGAGGAGGAAGCTCTGGATTGGGCTCGAGGAAGAAGAAGACGACGGTTCCTAGATTGGAATGGGCGAAAGGGGTAAATGAGCAGCGCCCCTGCGGATTCCTCTTTTTATGGGGAAGACGCGGGGCTGCCTCTTTACTATTCGATGTGAAGGCATTTCCACAGGCGTGCTGCGACCGTTCCACGCACGCGCCCCACGTTGCGCACTCAATGCATATCGTGGGGAAACACAACAGACGAGATAATTACAGCAGTTAAATCCTGCCACGCGTGCCCGTGCATTGTTTGGGCCCGGCCCAACGACGCTTCACACTCGTGTGTGGCCCAGGCCCGGGGGCTCCTGTCGGTGTACTAAAGTTTGGGCCCTTTGGTACCCCTTACTTGTGCACGGGCAGTTGCAGCCGCACCCGCGGCAAGGCTTGACGGGGGCAGCTGGAGGCAAAATACAAGACAACCAAGAAGGCGTCCAAGCCAGTAACCAGAGAGCAGAAGACAAGCTGGACCCCCGGCAAGATTCTTGCCGGGATGGCTCGCGAGGCCCCGACAAGATCCTTGCCGGGACGGCTTGCGAAGCACTGACAAGACCACCACCCTTGAGGTTGAGAGCTCTGACACCATCGACAATGTCAAGACCAAGACCCAGGGGCGCCTGCATGGTGGCATGCATATCTTTGTGAAGACTGGTGGCATGCAGATCTTTGTGAAGACCAGAATGCAAAGTTCCCGACAAGATCCTTGTCGGGGACGTTTGCGAGGCCGCGGCAAGATCCGCACACGGTAAGGTTCCGCCGCCCTGCCACCGCTCCAGGGCAGCAATTAGCCCGCCAACTAGGCTAGCACATGCGTGGCGGTGTGCAGATCTTCGTGAAGATCCTGCCACCGCTCCAGCGCAGCGGCTAGCCAGTCAGCTTGGCATTGCATGCCTCGTCATCCTAGATGCGTGTCAAGACGGGGGGGGGGGGGGCGGCAACAGACGGGACGGGTTTTATTTCCGTCCCCGATAAAGTTAAAGGGCACGTAAGCAGCGCATTTAATGCGTTTGTCCTAAGACGTCAGAGATAAGCACGTGTACTGTAGCGCTTTACACCTCCTGTGTGCCTGTGCGCCACTATGGTAGCCCCTTGGGATAAAAGGAGGCCCAAGGCGATACAGGAAGGGACTTTTTTGGACTTTCCGGCCCTGTTTGCATGTGTAGCAGCCAGCGAAGCTCAAGAACACTCAATACACTCAAAGCAGGACTAGGGTTTTACGCTTCTCAGCGGCCCGAACCTGGGTGAAAATCCATCGTGTTGGTCGTTAGATCTGCTCTTTGCACACTCCTCTTTCCCTGCAAACCGTAGAAGGAATCCACATGATCCCACAGGTGTCGTTTCCCCGACACAAAGCAATATGACAATGATGGAACGTGTCATAATAAAATGGAACGGTGGAAAGTTGCATGGCAATATATCTCGGAATGGCTATGGAAATGCCATAATAGGTAGGTATGGTGGATGTTTTGAGGAAGGTATATGGTGGGTGTATGGTACCGGCGAAGGTTGCGCGGCACTGGAGAGGCTAGCAATGGTGGAAGGGTGAGAGTGCATATAATCCATGGACTCAACATTAGTCATAAAGAACTCACATACTTATTGCAACAATCTATTAGTCATCGAAACAAAGTACTACGCGCATGCTCCTAGGGGAAGGGTTGGTAGGAGTTAACCATCACGCGATCCCCACCTCCACACAAAGGATGGCAATCAAAAAATACCTCATGCTCCGACTTCGTTACATAACGGTTCACCATACGTGCATGCTACGGGAATCACACAAACCTTAACACAAGTATTTCTCCAATTCAAAATTACTTACTAGCATGACTCTAATATCACCATCTTCATATCTCAAAACAATCATAAGGAATCAAACTTCTCATAGTATTAAATGCACTTTATATAAAAGTTTTTATTATATCCCTTTGGATGTCTATCATACTAGGACTAAATTCATAACCAAAGCAAATTACCATGTTGTTTAAAAAGACTCTCAAAATAATATAAGTGAAGCATGAGAGTTCAATAATTTCTATAAAGTAAAACCACCGCCGTGCTCTAAAAAGATATAAGTGAAGCACTAGAGCAAAATTGCCTAGCTCAAAAGATATAAGCGAAGCACATAGAGTATTCTAATAAGGGTTTTTTATTTCTATGCCCCTGGTTCCTTAGCTCTACTCATTCATCCCCACTCTGTTAACTTTTGCTCACTTTTCCCCACTCCCTTGCCCAAAACCCTCAGAACAGGTTACAATGGACGTTGCCATCGGGTCAATGCCTTTGACCGTTAACTCTGACGAGTGGGGCCGCATAGGGCCGAGTACACCTTTGACCGTTACCCGTATAGTTGTTTTGTATGCTGACCATACAGGTATTCGTATACGTGGGTGCATGCAACTGACCGCGGTCGTGGGGTAGCACGTGTCCATGGGGCCCGAAACGTCCAATCGTTTAAAGAGGGGCAACCACCTCCATTGCCCCCTACCATTTTCCCCCAAATCCCTTCCCTACTGCATCGTCTTCCTCTTCCCCACCGGCGTCGTCTCGCTCTCCTCCACTGCCTCGACCGCATCGTCTTGCTCTCCCCCACCGCATCCTCTTCCTCACCTTTATCGCCTCCAGCTGCCCGGAGATGGTCGAAGCCCGTGCCGACGCCGGCGCAATGGCCGGAGATGTGGTCGAGCTGCAGGACGCGGTGGCCGCGGATGTCGGCGGCATCCACGGCGGTGCGGGGAAACTTGCAATCGTTGCGGATGTGAAGAAGGAGGTGGCGGGCTCCACCTCAGCGATGTAGAAGGTGATGGCGTCAAGCGGCGCAGTCAATCTCGATACCCCCGATGCGCAGCCTGGTGAGGAGCAGGAGGTATTTGCACTTGCTTTGCTTTGGAATATTAGCTTGTAGAGTTAGTTGGATTGGTTAGATTGTGGATTCATACCATAGTTCAGATGGTTAGAGTAGTTGGTTTGACGGATGGGCCGGGGTTTTCTTTATTGGGGGGATGGGGGTTTTTTGTACTAGGGTTTGTTGGATAAATTCGTTGCAAAAATGCTAGATAGATCTGTTTATTAGATGTTCCTCAATGCTACACAGATGTATGCTTATTAGATTTGTTTTTAATGCTCACAGATTGGGGTTTTTAATGCTACAGACATGTATGCTTATTAGATTGGGTCCCTATTAGATTTGTTTTTGAATGCTACTCAGACTGGGGTTTTGAATGTCATATGCCCAAATGGAATCCATTGATTAAGAAGTTATTTGATTCATTAGTATATAAATTTGTCCACAATATGTAGTTATATTAGCTCTGTTCTTCAATGTGTGTGCATGACCAATGATCAATGTGTTATTTGAATGTCATATTGGGGTTTTGAATGTCATATGTCATATGTATTATATTAGATTTGTTTTTGAATGCTTCTCAGGTTGGGGTTTTGAATGTCATATTGGGAGTATATTAGCCCTATGATCAATGTGTCATGTGTGCATATCTAAATTTTCAATTGGCTACTAGTGATGGATGTAATTGTATATTCAGGAGGATGATGGTTGGGGGGGGGAGAGGAAGCTGGCCAACTATGACCCGTACGATCCAGAGTTTAGTGACGACGAAGAATATGAGGTAAGCCTATCCCTTGTTCATTTAGTTCCTTTGACATAGTGTATATGAATCTATAATGTATTAATGCAATTCATTCATGTGTGCGGTATGATTCTGGAGATGATGTGTACAAGGGCAATGTCGCGTCCTTCAAAGCCAAGGAGGTGGAGAAGATCAAGGCCAAAGGAGTTGCTTCCTTCTACAACCTCAAGATCAAGAAGTGGCACTGCCCCTATTGCACCACCAAGCCAAAGCCAAAGGATGGCCGCTTCGATCACCTTATGTCTCATGCAGAGGATGTAGTGATCCGCGGGGAGGACTACATGATCAGGGGGCAGCATGTTGCACTCACGAAGGCCTTGACTCCAGCGTGAAGTGATGTGATGATGTGATGCTGTGATGATGTGATGCTGTGAACTGAATCTTAATCTTTTGGGTTACTTTGGGTCCGGTTACTTTTGGTAAACTGAATGTGGCTGTTTATGGTGTGAACTGAATCTATGGTGATGCTAGTAATGTATTATTCTATCTATATTTGTCTGTCCTTATATTTGCCTGTGGTGTATGGTTATTTCTGTTTAGATGTTGTGAACTATGAGTTTAGGTGCTGCAATGATCACAAATGTTGTTTCAGTGTTGCTTCACTGATCAGACATGTTGTTTCAGTGTTGCTTCACTGATCACACATGTTGTTTCAGTGTTGCTTCACTGATCACACATGTTATTGGTCTCATGTTTATTAATCAAATCAAATGCATGCTTTTTCCCACCAGCATGTTTCATTATCCAATGTTTCGAACTGACATTCGACAGGACAATATAAATTCAAGAAAATGAAAAAAAAACCTTGGCAAACTATCTATGTTTGTGTAGGAGATCATGTGTGCAAATTTTGAGGTGATTTAGAGGAGGTTAAAGAAATTTGAATTTGACAAATGTGCTCCAAATGAGCTCGCAGGCTAGGGTAAAGAACCCATTTGTAATCAAGTTTTTTTGGACCTACTCTAAATGAGCCAAATGTTTTTTTATTAACACCTATTCAATCTATATATTGTAGATTCGAAGACTCGCTATTTTTTGAATTAATCTTCATATTTTTACATTTTCTTTTAAAAAATATGCTTTAATATAAAAACTATTGAAAAAACCGTTTAAAATATGAAAATAGAAAACTAAGTTCAGATCCTTCTTATTCACTTTGAAATAAAGGTTTGGTGATTTTTTTTGATTTTTTTAAAATTTTCAAAAACAGAAGGTAATCCTACCTCGTCTCCTTGAACTCTATGAAATCTTGTAGGTGATAGCTCATATGTGTGAAGGTTTTCTCATGAAAATGACCATAGACCAAGTTTATGATTTTTGGTTGGTAACATGTCACATAAGACAACATTGTGCGCAAGTTTCATATTTTTTTGATTTTTTTAAATTAGTGGTGCTCATTTGACCTCGATGTGCCAGCTAGGGTTTTTTCATGAAAATGACCATAGACCAAGTTTAGTATTTTTCCTCGTTAGTGTGTCTTATAAAACGACGAACGACGAAGGTTTCATATTTTTTCAATTTTTTTAAATTAGTTATGCTCAGTCAAAGCTTTCGTAACCCCGTTGACCAGCTCAAAACCCCGCGGGGTTTCGCCTAACCCTAGCTCCAAACGTCAGCCGTCCGATCATACCCTGGAGCCAAGCGACAACCCTCAGATGTGGTCTTCTAGAAGGAATTCGGTGGGCAGGCTGCGTGCAGGCTCCGGGCCGTTGGATCACAAGGACGGCTCCGCATCGTTGGATCGTGGGGCGATCTGCGAGAGGCGATCCTGTTGGTTGTGCTCGGCTGCTCGCCCACCACTGACTCCGCAAAAAAACGTTGTTATTGGGCCCAAAAGGAAACCAAGCTCTGGTTGGGCCGTCGAATTGCGTCGTTTTTTTGTGAACGTGCTGGCTCTGTTTTTTGTGAATGTGTTGGCTCTGTTTTTTTGCATCGTTTGAAATTACACAACAATTGACATTGCGTAGAAAATTTAGTTCTTTTTGTTCTATACAAATGCAAAATGACCAAATTTATAAGGGCTAAATTTATTTTTATCATGGAAAATGGCCACAAACTATTAAAAAATGGGTCATTTTCATTGTATAATGGCCACAAGCCCTCTATCTTTTTTTATCATGCAAAATGACCAGATTTATAAGGGCCAAATTTATTTTTATCATGCAAAATGGCCACAAGCCCTTCAAAAATTGTCTCTTTTTGTTCATATATTATATATATGACCACGGATTCCCACGCGTGCAATTAGCTTCTTCTTCTTCTTCTTCTTCTTCTTCTTTTCAAACCGCCGTTTCCCACGCGTGTACACTCCCGATACTGTGGTGGGTTTGAAAACGGGCTACTAACTTCACATTTGACCCCGTTATTGCCACGACCAAATAGCACATAGCACTACGGCTATTTAAGCCACCCTCTGCCTCTGCCGTCTCCCACCCTCTGCCTCTGCCTCTGCCATCCCTCATCCATCTGCCCTTCTTGCTCTTTGACCCCTTCTCCTTCTTCTGCACATCCCTCAGCCATGCAGTACACCGGACCAACCTACCGCTTCCCACCCACCGTGCCGGAGAGGCTCTACCCTACCGGCGTGTACGTTGATCGCACACTACGTGTGTGGGCGATATCAAGGCTGAGGACCGCAAGGAACTTCACCGAGTTCTTCCTTATGTCTGGCTACCACCACCTTCCGAGGGGATCTCCAACGATGTTCCGCGTCGAGGAGGTCATCCAAAACTGGGTGGTGGTTGCTCTCCTTGCCCACTTCACCAACACATTCGACGCCTTCTACCTCCTCGGCCGGGTGTTTTGGTCACCACCCAGAATAGGTTCACGAAGTACACCAACATCTTCCCCACCGCGACGCGCATGCACACTCTTCCGTACCCCATCAACAACGCCCCGGAGGAGTAGTGAAAAGGGTGCCCGGAGGAGGAGCAAGGTGGAGAAGGCGGCGGCTAGGGTTCTAAACCCTCTATCTTTTTTTAGTCTATGTTATGTTAAGTTGTAATTGAACTATGTTGGAGTTGCTATGGGCTTGTTGGCCCTTTTCTTAAGTTCTATCATTAAGTTTTCTATCTATTCTATTATTAAGTTCTTCCTAGTTTGAACTATGTGATCGTGCTATGGGCTTGTTGGCCCTATCTACATATTGGGACTACATATTTGTTGATTGTTTTCTTAGAGAGCTTGGCTTGTTAGTAGGGTTCCCTTGTTAGTAACCACCTAGTGCATGCAAGCAAGCTTTGTTAGTAGTGATGAATGAGTAGAGCTAAGCAAGGGGGTGGCTCTTTTTTTACACAAGCCACAAATATGTAGCCACCTAGCTAGAAGAGAGGAACCAGCGGCAGTGACCGTCGCTGCATCCGTGGCGGCTGGCGTGCAAGAAAGCTGCTCGGTCAGTGCATCGTGGGATCGTGGCATCAGCGCATGCATGCTTGATCGACGCATGCAGGCAGGCTTTGCTGGGTGCATGCATAGCAGGCTTCTGTCCTGGCGGCGCGCACAGACGTTTAATGCAAGGGACGGCCCAACAAAACCACGGCCCAACGGCCGAACAGCGACACTACCCAACGCGACCCCACTTGTCAGGTCAAATGGACGACACAGTCCAGCATGGCCCCACTAGTCAGAGTTAATGTTCAAGCCTTTGACCCGACGACAACGTCCGTTGTGACCAGTTATGAGGGTTTCTGGCAAGGGAGTGGGAAAAATTGAGCAAAAGTTAAGAGCACGGGGATGAATGAGTAGAGCTAAGGAACCAGGGGCACAGATGTAAAAAACCCTTCTAATAAATCACGATTCATGCGTGTCCCTCTCAAAAGTTGTGTACAACAAGGATGATTGTGGCAAACTAAAAAGTAAAGAATCATATCATACAAGACGCTCCAAGCAAAACACATATCATGTGGTGAATAAAAATATAGCCTCAAGTAAAGTTACCGATAGACGAAGACGAAAGAGGGGATGCCTTCGGGGGCATCCCCAAGATTAGGCTATTGGTTGTCCTTGAATATTACCTTGGGGTGCCTTCGGAATCCCCAAGCTTAGGCTCTTTTCACTCCTTATTCCATAGTCCATCAAATCCTTACCCAAAACTTGAAAACTTCACAACACAAAACTCAACAGAAAATCTCATAAGCTCTGTTAGTATAAGAAAATAAATCACCACTTTTGGTACTGTTGTGAACTCATTCTTTATTTACATTGGTGTAATATCTACTATATTCCAACTTCTCCATGGTTCATACCCCCCGATACTATCCATAGATTCATCAAAATAAGCAAACAACACATAGAAAACAAAATCTGTCAAAAACAGAACAGTCTGTAGCAATCTGTAAACTTCGAATACTTATGTAACTCCAAAATTCTAAAAAATTAGGACAACATAGACAATTTGTATCTCAATCTTCTGCAAAAATAATCACTTAGCGCTTCTGTGATTTTTAACAATTCTGGGACTGGGCGCAAAAGTTTCTGTTTTTCAGCAAGATCAAATCAACTGTCACCGTAAGCTATCCCAAAGGTCTTACTTGGCACTAACACTAATTAAAACACCAAAACACAATTACTACAGAGGTAATAATGTGTATTTTATTCAAGAACAGTAGCAAAACAAAAAACACAAAAATAAAATTGGGTTGCCTCCCAACAAGCGCTATTGTTTAACGCCCCTAGCTAGGCATAAAAACACATAGATCTAGGTATTGTCATCTTTGGTATGCAATCCATAAGTGGCTCTCATAATAGTTTCATATGGCAACTTAATTTTCTTTCTAGGAAAGTATTCCATGCCCTTCCTTAACGGAAATTGAAATCTAATGTTTCCTTCTTTCATATCAATAATTGCACCAATCGTTCTAAGGAAAGGTCTACCAAGAATAATAGGACATGTAGGATTGCAATCTATATCAAGAACAATGAAATCTACGGGCACATAATTCCTATTTGCAACAATAAGAACATCATTAATCCTTCCCATAGGTTTCTTAATAGTGGAATCTGCTAGATGCAAATTTAAAGAACAATCATCAAATTCACGGAAACCTAACACATCACATAAATTTTTTGGAATCGTGGAAACGGAAGCACCCAAATCACACAAAGCATGGCACTCATAATATTTAATCTTAATATTAATAGTAGGTTCCCACTCGTCATAAAGTTTTCTAGGAATAGAAACTTCCGATTCTAGTTTTTCTTCAAAAGATTTCATCAAAGCATCAACGATATGTTTAGTAAAAGCTTTATTTTGATTATAAGCATGAGGAGAATTCAACATGGATTGCAACAAGGAAATACAATCTATTAGAGAACAATTATCATAATTAAAATCCTTGAAATCCAAAAGAGTGAGTTCATTGCTACTTAAAGTTTTGACCTCTCCAATCCCACTTTATCAATTTTCGCATCAAGATCTAAAAACTCCGAATCATTGGGACGCCTTCTAACTAAAGTTGACTCATCTCCAGTCCCATCTTTATCAAGATTTATATTGGAAAACAAAGATTCAATAGGAGTCACATCAATCACTTTAAGATCTTCATCATTATTTTC
This sequence comes from Triticum aestivum, assembly GCF_018294505.1. Lineage (NCBI taxonomy): Eukaryota > Viridiplantae > Streptophyta > Magnoliopsida > Poales > Poaceae > Triticum > Triticum aestivum. The sequence goes on along the minus strand of NC_057808.1, from coordinate 384,730,879 downwards.
ACAAAAACTAGAAGAACACGGTTTTACAAACCAATCTCGTTTAGCACGCATCTTAGCAGTTCTTTCTTTGCACTCATCAATGGAGATTCTCATAGCTTTTAGAGATTCATTGATATCATGCTTGGGTGTAATAGATCTAGTTTTCAAAGAATCAACATCAAGAGAAATTCTATCCACGTTCCTAGCCAAATCATCAATCTTAAGCAATTTTTCTTCAATCAAAGCATTAAAATTCTTTTGCGAACTCATAAGTTCCTCAACACTATTCTAAAAATCAGAGGACATCTTATTATAATTTCCATAATAATTGTTGTAGGAATTACCATAATTATTAGAGGAATTACTAGGAAACGGCCTAGGATTAAAATTGCCTCTATACACGTTATTACCAAAATTGTTCCTACCAACAAAATTCACATCCATAGATTCATTATTATTCTCAATCAAAGTAGACAAAGGCATATCATTAGGATCAATAGAAGCACTCTTGCTAGCAAATAATTTCATAAGTTCATCCATCTTTCCACTCGAAATATTAATCTCTTCAACCGCATGCACTTTTTTTACTAGTGGAAGATCTTGTTGGGAAACATAGCATGCAATTTCAAAAAAATTCCTACGCTCACGCAAGATCTATCTAGAAGATGCATAGAAACAAGAGGGGGAGAGTGTGTCCACGTACCCTCGTAGACCCAAAGTGGAAGCGTTTGACAACGCGGTTGATGTAGTCAAACTTCTCGTTCCGATCGATCAAGCACCGAACGTACGACACCTCCGAGTTCAGCACACGTTCAGCTCGATGACGTCCTTCAAACTCTTGATCCATCAAAGTGTCAAGGGAGAGTTACATCAGCACGACGGCATGAGGACGGTGATGGTGATGTGATCCGCGCAGGGCTTCCGCCTAAGCACTACGTGAATATGACCGGAGGCGTAAACTGTGGAGGGAGGCACCGCACACGGCTAACAGATGTTGTTGTTGTGTGTTCTAGGCGCCTCCCCCCTCATATATATAGGTGGGAGGGAGAGGGGGCAGCCAAGGGGGTGCCCAAGTAGGAGGAATCCTACTTGGGGTCCTAATCCTATTCGCCCCCCTTACCATAATTCCCGGAGGAGGGGGGGGGGAGGAAGGAGGAGGGGGAGAGAAGGAAGGGGGAGGCCGAATCCCTCCCCTTCCTTTCTCTCTTCCCCTCTTTCCTTCCCCCCTATTTCGGCCTACATGGGGCGCACCAGCCCCTGTCCCACTCTTGTCCCATTAGGCCCATGTAGTTGCTGGGGGGATGCCTGGAACCCCTTCCAGTGACCCGATATGTACCCGGTAACCCCGAAACACTTCCGGTGTCCGAATACTATCGTCCTATATATCAATCTTTACATCTCGACCATTTCGAGACTCCTTGTCATGTCCGTGATCTCATACGGGTCTCCGAACAACATTCGGTCACCAAATCACATAACTCATATAATACATTATCGTCATCGAACGTTAAGCGTGCGGATCCTACAGGTTCGAAAACTATGTAGACATGACCGAGACACCTCTCCGGTCAATAACCAACAGCGGAACCTAGATGCTCATATTGGTTCCCACATATTCTACGAAGATCTTTATCGGTCGTACCGTAATGACAACATACGTTATTCCCTTTGTCACCGGTATGTTACTTGCCCAAGATTCGATCGTCGGTATCTTCATACCTAGTTCAATCTTATTACCGGCAAGTCTCTTTACTCGTTCCGTAATACATCATCCCACAACTAACTCATTAGTCACATTGCTTGCAAGGCTTATTATGATGTGCATTACCGAGAGGGCCCAGAGATACCTCTCCGATACTCGGAGTGACAAAATCCTAATCTCGATCTATGCCAACCCAACAAACACCTTCGGAGATACCTACAGAGCATCTTTATAATCACCCAGTTACGTTGTGACGTTTGATAGCTGTAGCACCCAAGATGCGATTATATCCCAATCACGTGATGAATTCATGATTGGGGCACAACCGCATTTCGAGGGCATATCAAGGTGGATATCATTACAACATACCATGTACTAAATAGATGAGAATACAAGATAAAGGCTTACACTCACCACAAGCTACATCATGAATATAACAGTTCATCAATACATAGCAATCATCATATAGAAAAGCAGGATCTGACTATGGATGAAATCAAACGAAAAAGAAGAACGACATCCACCCTGCTAATCCCAGGCTCCCCGACCCGAAACCTAACCCTTGATCGAAGAAAAAGAAGAAGAAGAACTCCAAAAGCAAGCAAGCATCACTCTCACTTCAAAGCTTCGCATAACCTGCACCTGCAACTATTGTTGTAGTAATCTGTGAGCCACTAGGACTCCGCAATCCCATTACCATGGGTATCAAGACTAGCATAGCTTAATGGGTATGGAATGGATAAGTGGTGAAGGTGGCAGCTCATGGAGGAGGCCGAGCGCTGTGCGCGCGCGACGATGGTGGCGATGCCGTTGGCGGCGGCATGGGTCGTCGGCAGGAAGAGGCGGTGCAGCAGGGTGACGGGGATGGACAGAGGAGATGGGCTCGCCGGCCAGAATGATGGCACGACGACAGAGGAAGGGGTGGCCGGAGGCGCGGCCAGTCGTCGGGCAGCAACGCGCGAGCGGAATCAAGCGAGAGGCTCTCACTCCTCTCTGGCGGCGCGAGCAGGGAAAGGAGGGAGAGGCCAGGGGATTGAGAGGGAGGCTAGGGTTATAGGGTTGGAGGCGCGGCTGGGCCAAATTGGGCTGGTTGGCTGCTGATGCAGGAGGCCCAAGTGGCCGGCTGGGCTGGGCTTCTCTCTTCCCCCTCTTAATTCTTCTTTAACAGAAAACATTAGAGAGAAGGAAAAAAGGAAGAGGGGGTTTAGGGAACGAATTTGAGCATGCGGGTAATTTTCCTGGACTCACAAAAATGAGCTTGATCCTGGAAAAATAGAAGTGGGCACGCGTGTGAAGTTGAATTCAAACTCATTTGAATTTAATTCAAATGGTTTGAACTAGGATGAGGTTTTAGGAGTGTCCAAAAATGTTGAGAATTTAGGAGGAGCCTCGATAAATGGAGAAAGTTTGGAGAACAAACTTGAAGCAAACAGGCACGAGAGTTATATTGCAAGTGGGTTGCGGTTAATTCCAAACTAATGCAATATTTATTATAGCTCCTTAATAATAGTAGGAGACTTTGAATATGTTGTAAAGAGAAATCACCATTGTGAATATCCCTCAATTTAAATGGACCAAAGATCCATATGATTTATTTATTGAGTTTTAAAAGGGGTTGCATGATGACATGGTGCAATGCAAAAGATGCAATGATGAATGCAACAAACAAAACAAAACAGACGATGAAACTCGGAATACATGGAAGGCATCTGGAGCGTCGGTCTCGGGTCGTTACATCTCTCCTCCACTTACAAGGGATCTCGCCCCGAGATCTAAAGAAGGCACTGGAGAGAAGCGGAAGAGGAAGAGGTAAAACAAAGTTGCTTCTTTGACAAACGAGTGAAACCACGAACCTTGAGAGGTGGAACAATTTGAAAGAAGGAAGACAACATAGACGAACAAGATTGCAAACAGTCCGTTGGAGAAGAGGAACAAGGAATATGATGAGAACCAAGAGCTTAGGGGACAAGATAGATTTTGAAGCCACTTCGGTTAAAATTAGCTGGACAAGGAATAAGAATAAAGAACTCGGGCAGCACTCCGGTTGAAAAGAGACGCAAGACTTGATAAGATGAAAGAACTTGAATGAGAACAGAATACTTCGGTTAAATGGATAAGCAAGAAAATAACATTATCTTGACAAAACGAGGTGATGGGTGAAGAGAGCAACATCACAATGCCTCTGGAACAAATGTAAGAGTGGAGTCAAAAGAACAGAGAAGAAAACAACATGTTCTACCTCAATTGAATTTCAAAAGCATCCCGACAAGAAGGATTGAATAGAGTTGTTTTAAAAACAACAACAGTAAGAATAAGCTTGTTGTGGGCTTATGGAATCAACTCAAAACTTATAGGTGAATACATGCCACTAACGGAAACCATTGATTTGAGTGAGAGCACCAAAGGGATGAAAAACTCTTTCGCCAAGAAGAGAAGGAGAAACTTGGATCATTGATGAGCACCACAAATAGCAACATTCCCAATGGAAGGCTTTAGGTGAAATATAACCCAAGATAACTCCAATGAAGAAACAATGGGTTTAAACATCTCATTCTTGATAACTTGTGAATCATGAAACATGAAGGAAAATTGTCAAGAATGACATAACACCACCTCAAAGATAAGGTAGAAAAAAATAGCACATCGAAATGGAAGATGAAATATGCTTGAACTCCTCGAACAAGAATCTTGACGAACACTACAAGAATGAAAGGAATCCTTGACAAACCACCATGAAGAAACTCTTGAGGAACTCCTGATAGATAGCTCAATGATTAAAACGAAAGGAAAGTTGAAAAGAATAAGATGAAGCCTTGCAATGATTTAGATGGAGTTTCGTGGTGAGTTAACTGAGAGAGCTTGGAACTCTGGAAACAAAAGATGAACAACTTAGCACCGACAAATTGATATCATGAATGAACTACGGAAGAAGGAATTAATCACTTGGATGAAGCAAGAATACGAATTATGTTACGTACATCCTTCACCAATTTAAATTGATGACGAGCAACGGATTTGGCATACTACTTATTCTTCTTGAAAAGATTGAAGAGATATAGCCAAGCTTGGTAAGGTCTTCAATGAACCACCGGTAGGATTTGGAAACAACGAATGAATTGATATGAAAACAAAGGGAAGAGGAATCTTGAACGAACCACCGTAAGAATTTGAAACGAATGATGAAAACAGAATGAATCGCCGGAAAGAGCTATAACACGAACAAAGATACTTGAGGGAATATCGAAGCACCGGAAGAATTTGAGAACACGAAAAGAATGTCGTGAATGAAGAATTCTTCTGAAGTGACAGCCTCCGGAGAATCGAAAAGGAAAGAAATCATGAAATGCTGCTGATGAGTATGAAATAATTCTCATAATCGAAAACAATTATGAGGATAGCAACAAGTTAGAACCACGAATCTTCAAGAGAACGAAGCAAGATTTAGATAAAAACTCTTCTTCGGTCTTCAACGCTGAGAATGACGATGAGGGACACCACCAAAATTGTTGAGACACTCCGGAACGATGAAGAATATAAATGTTGAGCCAAAGATGAAAAGAATTCGAAAGCGATCTTGGAGAAGGCATCTGACTGATGAAAATTCATTCTTACATCACACTTTTGAAAAGAATTTGAGAATAACTCCAAAAGAAATTAGAAGAGTCAGGTAAGATCCTGGGAAAAGACCTGTGGTTAGGGCCCACTCAAAGAAACACCGTTGCAAAAGACTGCTTGAAAGAGAGATTGCTCCGGTTGATTTGAATGGCTTGAATAAGGCAAGAACCTCGAAATAGCTTGAACGGATTAAGAAGGGAAACACGAATCTACTGAGGTATCTTCAGCACTCCAGAACAATCGAATAACGAGAAGTGAGTGATTAAGAGGTGCACCGGCATGGGAAAACATTCGAAAGGAGGAAAAGGATATGATCAACACCGAAAGCTTGCATTGAATTCACCGGAGAAGAAAACAAGAATGAGAAATGATAAACTTAAAACTCCTGACTATCTTCATGACAATCACCGGATAAGAACATTGAAGGAAAGAATGAAGAAACTTCACATCCATAAGATGCATAATTGATTAGAAATATCCATAAGATGCATAATTGATTAGAAACTCGGAATACATGGAAGGCATCTGGAGCGTCGGTCTCGGGTCGTTACAATAGCACACAAGGTATTCCTCCGGTATCCGGGAGTTGCATAATCTCATAGTCAAAGGAATATGTATATGACATGAAGAAAGCAATAGCAATAAAAATTAACGATCATTATGCTAAGCTAACGGATGGGTCTTGTCCATCAGATCATTCTCCTAATGATGTGATGCCGTTCATCAAATCACAACACATGTCTATGGTTAGGAAACTTAACCATCTTTGATTAACGAGCTAGTCTAGTAGAGGCTTACTAGGGACAATGTGTTTTGTCTATTTATCCACACATGTATCAAGTTTCCGGTTAATACAAATGTTTTTTATTCATGCTATAATTGTATTAACTGGAAACGTAGTACATGTGTGAATACATAGACAAACAGAGTGTCCCTAGTATGCCTCTACTTGACTAGCTCGTTAATCAAAGATGGTTAAGCTTCCTAACCATAGACATGTGTTGTCATTTGATGAACGGGATCAAATCATTAGAGAATGATGTGATGGACAAGACCCATCCATTAGGTTAGCATATTGATCGTTTAGTTTTATTGCTATTACTTTCTTCATGACTTATACATGTTCGTCTGACTATGAGATTATGCAACTCCCGAATACCGGAGGAACACCTTGTGTGCTATCAAACGTTACAACGTAACTGGGTGATTATAAAGATGCTCTACAGGTGTCTCCGAAGGTGTTTGTTGAGTTGGCATAGATCGATATTAGGATTTATCACTCCGTGTATCGGAGAGGTATCTGTGGGCCCTCTCGGTAATGCACATCACTATAAGCCTTGCAAGCAATGTGACTAATGAGTTAGTTGCGGGATGATACATTACGGAATGAGTAAAGAGACTTGCCGGTAATGAGATTGAACTAGGTATGATGATACCGACGATTCAATCTCGGGCAAGTAACATACCGATGACAAAGGGAATAACGTATGTTGTTATGCGGTTTGACCGATAAAGATCTTCGTAGAATATGTAGGAGCCAATATGAGCATCCAGGTTCCACTATTGGTTATTGATCGGAGATGTGTCTCGGTCATGTCTACATAGTTCTCGAACGTGTAGGGTCCGCACGCTTAACGTTCGATGATGATTTGTATTATGAGTTATGTGTTTTGGTGACCGAAGTTTGTTCGGAGTCCCGGATGAGATCACGGACATGACGAGGAGTCTCGAAATGGTTGAGAGGTAAAGATTGATATATTGGACGAAGGTATTCGGACACCGGAATGGTTTCGGAGAGGTTCGGATATTTTTTGGGGTACCGAGGGGTTACCGGAACCCCGCGGGGAAGTATTGGGCCTTCATGGGCTTTAGTGGAAAGGAGAGGAGGGCCGCAAGGGGTGGCCACGCCCCCCACCCCATGGCAAGTCCGAATTGGACTAGGGAGGGGCCGGCGCCCCCCTCTTTCCTTCTCCCTCTCCTCCTCCTTCCCTTTCTCCCCCTCTTGGAAAAGGATGGGGAGTCCAACTAGGATTGGGAATCCTAGTTGGACTCCCCCCATGGTGCGCCCCCCTTGGGCCAGCCTTTTCCTCCCCTCCTCATTTATATACAGGGGTAGGGGCACCCCAAAGCACAATAGTTGTTTCTTAGCCGTGTGCGGTGCCCCCTTCACAGTTTACCACCTCGGTCATATTGTCGTAGTGCTTAGGCGAAGCCCTGCGCAGATCACATCACCAACACCGTCGCCACGCCGTCGTGCTGACGGAACTCTCCCTCGACCCTCTACTAGATCAAGAGCTCGAGGGACGTCATCGTGTTGAACATGTGCTGAACATGTGCTGAACATGGAGGTTCCATACGTTCGGTACTTTGATCGGTTGGATCGTGAAGACGTTCGAATATATCAACCGCGTTACTAAACGCTTCCGCTTTCGGTCTATGAGGGTACATGGACACACTCTCCTCGCTCATTGCTATGCTTCTCCTAGATAGATCTTGCGTGATAGTAGGAAATGTTTTGAATTACTATGTTCCCCAATAGTGGCATCCGAGCCAAAGTCTATGCGTAGATGATATATGCACGAGTAGAACACAAAGAGTTGTGGGCGATAATAGTCATACTGCTTACCACCAACGTCTTACTTTGATTTGGCGGTATTGTTGGATGAAGCGGCCCGGACCGACATTACATAACCGTGTTCATGAGATTGGTTCTACCGACGTGCTTTGAACACAGGTGGCTGACGGGTGTCTGTTTCTCCAACTTTAGTTGAATCGAGTTTGACTACGGTCGGTCCTTGTTGAAGGTTAAAACAACACACTTGACGAAAAACTGTTGTGGTTTTGATGCGTAGGTAAGAACAGTTCTTGCTAGAAGCCCCGTAGCAGCCACATAAAACTTGCAACAACAAAGTAGAGAACGTCTAACTTGTTTTTGCAGGGCATGTTGTGATGTGATATGGTCAAAATAAACGTGATGAGATATAAATTGTTGTATGAGATGATCATGTTTTGTAACCGTTATCGGCAACTGCCAGGAGCCTTATGGTTGTCGCTTTATTGTTTGAAATGCAATCGCCATGTAATTGCTTTACTTTATCACTAAGCGGTAGTGATAGTCGTAGAAGCAATAGTTGGCGAGACGACAACAATGCTACGATGGAGATCAAGGTGTCAAGCCGGTGACGATGGAGATCATGGCGGTGCTTTGGAGATGGAAATCAAAGGCACAAGATGATGATGGCCATATCATGTCACATATTTTGATTGCATGTGATGTTTATCTTTTATGCATCTTATTTTGCTTAGTACGGCGGTAGCATTATAAGATGATCCCTCACTAAATTTCAAGGTACAAGTGTTCTCCGTGAGTATGCACCGTTGCTATAGTTCGTCGTGCCGAGACACCACGTGATGATTGGGTGTGATAAGCTCTACGTTCACATACAACGGGTGCAAGCCAGTTTTGCACGTGCAGAATACTCGGGTTAAACTTGACGAGCCTGGCATATGCAGATATGGCCTCGGAACACTGAGACCGAAAGGTCGAACATGAATCATATAGTAGATGTGATCAACATAGAGATGTTCACCATTGAAAACTACTCCATCTCACGTGATGGTCGAACATGGTTTAGTTGATATGGATCACGTGATCATTTAGATGACTAGAGGGATGTCTATCTAAGTGGGAGTTCTTAAGTAATATGATTAATTGAACTTTAATTTATCATGAACTTAGTACCTGATAGTTTTTGCATGTCTATGTTGTTGTAGATCAATTGCCCGTGCTACCATTCCTTTGAATTTTAATGCGTTCCTAGAGAAAGCTAAGTTGAAAGATGATGGTAGCAACTACACGGACTGGGTCCGTAACTTGAGGATTATCCTCATTCCCGCATAGAAGAATTATGTCCTGGAAGCATCGCTAGGTGCAAGACCCGCCGCAGGAGCAACTCCGGATGTTATGAACGTCTAGCAGAGCAAAGCTGATGACTACTCGATAGTTCAGTGTGCCATGCTTTACGGCTTAGAATCGGGACTTCAAAGATGTTTTTAATGTCATGGAGCATATGAGATGTTCCAAGAGTTGAAGTTAATATTTCACGCAAATGCCCGAATTGAGAGTTATGAAGTCTCCAATGAGTTCTATAGCTGCAAGATGGAGGAGAATAGTTCTGTCAGTGAACATATACTCAAAATGTCTGGGTACCACAACCACTTGACTCAACTGGGAGTTAATCTTCGTGATGATAGTTTCATTGACAGAGTTCTTCAATCACTACTACCAAGCTATAAAAGCTTCGTGATGAACTATAATATGCAAGGGATGGATAAGACAATTCCTGAGCTATTCGCAATGCTAAAGGCCGCGGAGGTAGAAATCAAGAAGGAGCATCAAGTGTTGATGGTTAACAAGACCACTAGTTTCAAGAAAAAGGGCAAAGGGAAGAAGTGGAACTTCAAGAAGAACGGCAAACAAGTTGCTGCTCAAGTGAAGAAGCCCAAGTCTGGACCTAAGCTTGAAACTGAGTGCTTCTACTGCAAAGGGACTGGTCACTGGAAGCAGAACTGCCCCAAGTATTTGGCGGATAAGAAGGATGGCAAAGTGAAAGGTATATTTGATATACATTGTTATTGATGTGTACCTTACTAATGCTCGTAGTAGCGCCTGGGTATTTGATACTGGTTCTGTTGCTCATATTTGCAACTCAAAACAGGGGCTACAAATTAAATGAAGACTGGCTAAGGACGAGGTGACGATGCGCGTGGGAAACGGTTCCAAAGTCGATGTGATCGCCGTCGGCATGCTACCTTTACATCTACCTTTGGGATTAGTTTTAGACCTGAATAATTGTTATTTGGTGTCAGCGTTAAGCATGAACATTATATGTGGATCTTGTTTGATGCGAGACGGTCATTCATTTAAATCAGAGAATAATGATTGTTCTATTTATATGAGTAATATCTTTTATGGTCATGCACCCTTGATGAGTGGTCTATTTTTATTGAATCTCGATTGTAGTAATACACATATTCATAATATTGAAGCCAAAAGATGCAAAGTTAATAATGATAGTGCAACTTATTTGTGGCACTGCCGTTTAGGTCATATTGGTGTAAAGCGCATGAAGAAACTCCATGCTGATGGGCTTTTGGAATCACTGTTGGGAATCGTAGCATAATTTTAAAATTTTCCTACGCTCACCAAGATCCATCTATGGAGTATACTAGCAACGAGGGGAAAGGAGAGCATCTACATACCCTTGTAGATCGCGAGCGGAGGCGTTCCAATGAACGTGGATGACGGAGTCGTACTCGCCGTGATTCAAATCACCGATGACCGAGTGCCGAACGGACGGCACCTCCGCGTTCAACACACGTACGGTGCAGCGACGCCTCCTCCTTCTTGATCCAGCAAGGGGGAAGGAGAGGTTGATGGAGATCCAGCAGCACGACGGCGTGGTGGTGGATGTAGCGGGATGTCGGCAGGGCTTCGCCGAGCTTCTACGAGAGAGAGAGGTGTAGCAGGGGAGGAGGGAGGCGCCCAAGGCTGTAATATTGCTGCCCTCCCTCCCCCCTTTATATAGGCCCCTGGGGGGGCGCCGGCCCTGGGAGATGGGATCCTCAAGGGGGGCGGCGGCCAAGGGGGAAGGGGGGTGGCTTCCCCCCCCAAGCCAAGTGGGCCCCCCCACCCTAGGGTGTCCAACCCTAGGCGCAGGGGGGAGGCCCATGGGGGGCGCCCCAGCCCACTAGGGGCTGGTTCCCTTCCCACTTCAGCCCACGGGGCCCTCCGGGATAGGTGGCCCCACCCGATGGACCCCCGGGACCCCTCGAGTGGTCCCGGTACAATACCGGTAACCCCCGAAACTTTCCCGGTGGCCGAAACTGGACTTCCTATATATAATTCTTCACCTCCGGACCATTCCGGAACTCCTCGTGACGTCTGGGATCTCATCCGGGACTCCGAACAACTTTCGGGTTTCCGCATACACATATCTCTACAACCCTAGCGTCACTGAACCTTAAGTGTGTAGACCCTACGGGTTCGGGAGACATGCAGACATGACCGAGACGCCTCTCCGGTCAATAACCAACAGCGGGATCTGGATACCCATGTTGGCTCCCACATGTTCCACGATGATCTCATCGGATGAACCACGATGTCGAGGATTCAATCAATCCCGTATACAATTCCCTTTGTCAATCGGTATGTTACTTGCCCGAGATTCGATCGTCGGTATCCCAATACCTTGTTCAATCTCGTTACCGGCAAGTCTCTTTACTCGTACCGCAATGCATGATCCCGTGACTAACGCCTTAGTCACATTGAGCTCATTATGATGATGCATTACCGAGTGGGCCCAGAGATACCTCTCCATCACACGGAGTGACAAATCCCAGTCTCGATCCGTGCCAACCCAACAGACACTTTCGGAGATACCCGTAGTGCACCTTTATAGTCACCCAGTTACGTTGTGACGTTTGGCACACCCAAAGCACTCCTACGGTATCCGGGAGTTGCACGATCTCATGGTCTAAGGAAAAGATACTTGTCATTGGAAAAGCTCTATCAAACGAAACTACACGATCTTTTATGCTATGCTTAGGATTGGGTCTTTTCCATCACATCATTCTCCTAATGATGTGATCCCATTATCAACGACATCCAATGTCCATAGTCAGGAAACCATGACTATCTGTTAATCAACGAGCTAGTCAACTAGAGGCTTACTAGGGACACATTGTGGTCTATGTATTCACACATGTATTACGATTTCCGGATAACACAATTATAGCATGAACAATAGACAATTATCATGAACAAAGAAATATAATAATAACCATTTATTATTGCCTCTAGGGCATATTTCCAACAGTCTCCCACTTGCACTAGAGTCAATAATCTAGTTACATTGTGATGAATCGAACAACCATAGCGTTCTGGTGTTGATCATGTTTTGCTCTAGGGAGAGGTTTAGTCAACGGATCTGCTACATTCAGGTCCGTATGTACTTTACAAATATCTATGTCTCCATTTTGAACACTTTCACGAATGGAGTTGAAGCGACGCTTGATGTGCCTGGTCTTCCTGTGAAACCTGGGCTCCTTCGCAAGGGCAATAGCTCCAGTGTTGTCACAGTAGAGAGTCATCGGGCCCGACGCATTGGGAATCACCCCTAGGTCGGTAATGAACTCCTTCATCCAGACTGCTTCCTGTGCTGCCTCCGAGGCCGCCATGTACTCCGCTTCACATGTAGATCCCGCCACGACGCTTTGCTTGCAACTGCACCAGCTTACTGCTCCTCCATTCAAATATACACGTATCCAGTTTGTGACTTCGAGTCATCCAGATCTGTGTCGAAGCTAGCGTCGACGTAACCCTTTACGATGAGCTCTTCGTCACCTCCATAAACGAGAAACATATCCTTAGTCCTCTTCAGGTACTTTAGGATATTCTTGACCGCTGTCCAGTGTTCCATGCCGGTATTACTTTGGTACCTTCCTACCAAACTCACGGCAAGGTTTACATCAGGTCTGGTACACAGCATGGCATACATAATAGACCCTATGGCCGATGCATACGGGATGACACTCATCTTTTCTATATCTTCTGCCGTGGCCGGGCATTGAGCCGTGCTCAATTGCACACCTTGCAATACAGGCAAGAACCCCTTCTTGGACTGATCCATATTGAACTTCTTCAATATCTTGTCAAGGTATGTACTCTGTGAAAGACCAATGAGGCGTCTTGATCTATCTCTATAGATCTTGATGCCTAATATATAAGCAGCTTCTACAAGGTCCTTCATTGAAAAACACTTATTCAAATAGACCTTTATACTTTCCAAGAATTCTATATCATTTCCCATCAATAATATGTCATCCACATATAATAAGAGAAATGCTACAGAGCTCCCACTCACTTTCTTGTAAACACAGGCTTCTCCATAAGTTTGTGTAAACCCAAACGCTTTGATCATCTCATCAAAGCGAATGTTCCAACTCCGAGATGCTTGCACCAGCCCATAGATTGAGCGCTGGAGCTTGCATACTTTGTTAGCATTCTTAGGATCGACAGAACCTTCCGGCTGCATCATATACAACTCTTCCTTAAGGAAGCCATTAAGGAATGCCGTTTTGACGTCCATCTGCCATATCTCATAATCATAGTATGCGGCAATTGCTAACATGATTCGGACGGACTTCAGCTTCGCTACGGGTGAGAAAGTCTCATCGTAGTCAACCCCTTGAACTTGTCGATAACCCTTAGCGACAAGTCGAGCCTTATAGATGGTCACATTACCATCCGCGTCTGTCTTCTTCTTAAAGATCCATTTATTTTCTATGGCTCGCCGATCATCGGGCAAGTCAGTCAAAGTCCATACTTCGTTTTCATACATGGATCCTATCTCGGATTTCATGGCTTCTAGCCATTTGTCGGAATCCGGGCCCGCCATCGCTTCTTCATAGTTCGAAGGTTCACCGTTGTCTAATAACATGATTTCTAGGACAGGGTTGCCGTACCACTCTGGTGCGGAACGTGTCCTTGTGGACCTACAAAGTTCAATAGTAACTTGATCCGAAGCTTCATGATCATCATCATTAACTTCCTCCCCAGTCGGTGTAGGCACCACAGGAACATTTTCCCGCGCTGCGCTACTTTCCGGTTCGGAAGGGGTGACTATCACCTCATCAAGTTCCACTTTCCTCCCACTCAATTCTTTCGAGAGAAACTCCTTCTCCAGAAAGGACCCGTTCTTGGCAACGAAGATCTTGCCTTCGGATCTGAGGTAGAAGGTATACCCAATGGTTTCCTTAGGGTATCCTATGAAGACGCATTTCTCCGACTTGGGTTCGAGCTTTTCAGGTTGAAGTTTCTTGACATAAGCATCGCATCCCCAAACTTTTAGAAACGACAGGTTAGGTTTCTTCCCAAACCATAATTCATACGGTGTCGTCTCAACGGATTTCGATGGAGCCCTATTTAAAGTGAATGCGGTCTCTAAAGCATAGCCCCAAAATGAGAGCGGTAAATCGGTAAGAGACATCATAGATCGCACCATATCCAATAGAGTGCGATTACGACGTTCGGATACACCATTTCTCTGAGGTGTTCCAGGCGGCGTGAGTTGTGAAACTATTCCACATTTCCTTAAGTGTGTACCAAATTCGTGACTTAAATATTCTCCACCACGATCTGATCGTAAGAATTTTATTTTCCTGTCACGTTGATTCTCAACTTCACTCTGAAATTCCTTGAACTTTTCAAAGGTTTCAGACTTGTGTTTCATTAGGTAGACATACCCATATCTACTTAAGTCATCAGTGAGAGTGAGAACATAACGATATCCTCCGCGAGCCTCAACACTCATTGGACCGCACACATCGGTATGTATGATTTCCAATAAGTTGGTTGCTCGCTCCATTGTTTCGGAGAACGGAGTCTTGGTCATCTTACCAATGAGGCATGGTTCGCACGTGTCAAATGATTCGTAATCAAGAGACTCCAAAAGTCCATCTGCATGGAGCTTCTCCATGCGCTTGACACCAATGTGACCAAGGCGGCAGTGCCACAAGTATGTGGGACTATCGTTATCAACTTTACATCTTTTGGTATTCACACTATGAATATGTGTAACATCACGTTCGAGATTCATCAAGAATAAACCATTGACCAGCGGGGCATGACCATAAAACATATCTCTCATATAAATAGAACAACCATTATTCTCGGATTTAAATGAGTAGCCATCTCGAATTAAACGAGGTCCATATACAATGTTCATGCTCAAAGCTGGCACTAAATAAAAATTATTGAGGTTTAAAACTAATCCCGTAGGTAGATGCAGAGGTAGCGTGCCGACGGCGATCACATCGACCTTGGAACCATTCCCGACGCGCATCGTCACCTCGTCCTTCGCCAGTCTCCGTTTATTCCGTAGTTCCTGTTTTGAGTTACAAATATGAGCAACCGCACCGGTATCAAATACCCAGGAGCTACTATGAGTACTGGTAAGGTACACATCAATTACATGTATATCACATATACCTTTGGTGTTGCCGGCCTTCTTGTCCGCTAAGTATTTGGGGCAGTTTCGCTTCCAGTGACCACTTCCCTTGCAATAAAAGCACTCAGTCTCGGGCTTGGGTCCATTCTTTGACTTCTTCCCAGTAACTGGCTTACCGGGCGCGGCAACTCCCTTGCCGTCCTTCTTGAAGTTCTTCTTACCCTTGCCCTTCTTGAACTTAGTGGTTTTATTCACCATCAACACTTGATGTTCTTTTCTGATCTCCACCTCCGCTGATTTCAGCATTGAATATACCTCAGGAATGGTCTTTTCCATCCCCTGCATATTGAAGTTCATCACAAAGCTCTTGTAGCTTGGTGGAAGCGACTGAAGGATTCTGTCAATGACCGCGTCATCCGGGAGATTAACTCCCAGTTGAGTCAAGCGGTTGTGCAACCCAGACATTCTGAGTATGTGCTCACTAACAGAACTATTCTCCTCCATTTTATAGCTGAAGAACTTGTCGGAGACATCATATCTCTCGACCCGGGCATGAGCTTGGAAAACCATTTTCAGCTCCTCGAACATCTCATATGCTCCATGTTTCTCAAAACGCTTTTGGAGACCCGGTTCTAAGCTGTAAAGCATGCCGCACTGAACGAGGGAGTAATCATCAGCACGTGTTTGCCAAGCGTTCATAACGTCTTGGTTCTCTGGGATTGGTGCTTCACCTAGCGGTGCTTCTAAGACATAATCTTTCTTGACTACTATGAGGATGAGCCTCAGGTTCCGGACCCAGTCTGTATAGTTGCTGCCATCATCTTTCAGCTTGGTTTTCTCTAGGAACGCGTTCAAATTGAGGACAACGTTGGCCATTTGATCTACAAGACATAGTGTAAAGATTTTAGACTAGGTTCATGATAATTAAGTTCATTTAATCAAATTACTCAATGAACTCCCACTCAGATAGACATCCCTCTAGTCATCTAAGTGAAACATGATCCGAGTTAACTAGGCCGTGTCCGATCATCACGTGAGACGGACTAGTCAAGATCGGTGAACATCTCCATGTTGATCGTATCTTCTATACGACTCATGCTCGACCTTTCGGTCCTCCGTGTTCCGAGGCCATGTCTGTACATGCTAGGCTCGTCAAGTCAACCTAAGTGTATTGCGTGTGTTCCGAGGCCATGTCTGTACATGCTAGGCTCGTCAACACCCGTTGTATTCGAACGTTAGAATCTATCACACCCGATCATCACGTGGTGCTTCGAAACAACGAACCTTCGCAACGGTGCACAGTTAGGGGGAACACTTTTCTTGAAATTATCATAAGGGATCATCTTACTTACTACCGTCGTTCTAAGCAAATATGATGCAAAAACATGATAAACATCACATGCAATCAAATAGTGACATGATATGGCCAATATCATTATGCTCCTTTGATCTCCATCTTCGGGGCACCATGATCATCTTCGTCACTGGCATGACACCATGATCTCCATCATCATGATCTCCATCATTGTGTCTTCATGAAGTCGTCACGCCAATGATTACTTCTACTTCTATGGCTAACGCATTTTAGCAACAAAGTAAAGTAATTTACATGGCGTTATTCAATGACACGCAGGTCATACAAAATAATAAAGACAACTCCTATGGCTCCTGCCGGTTGTCATACTCATCGACATGCAAGTCGTGATTCCTATTACAAGAATATGATCAATCTCATACATCACATATATCATTCATCACATCTTCTGGCCATATCACATCACATAGCACTTGCTGCAAAAACAAGTTAGACGTCCTCTAATTGTTGTTGCAAGTTTTTACGTGGTTTGTAGGTTTCTAGCAAGAACGTTTCTTACCTACGTATGACCACAACGTGATTTTCCAATTTCTATTTACCCTTCATAAGGACCCTTTTCATCGAATCCGTTCCGACTAAAGTAGGAGAGACAGACACCCGCTAGCCACCTTATGCAACTAGTGCATGTCAGTCGGTGGAACCAGTCTCACGTAAGCGTACGTGTAAGGTCGGTCTGGGCCGCTTCATCCTACAATACCGCCGAAACAAGATAGGACTAGTAGCGGCAAGAAGAATTGGCAACATCAACGCCCACAACTACTTTGTGTTCTACTCGTGCATAGTAACTACGCATAGGCCTGGCTCACGATGCCACTGTTGGGAATCGTAGCATAATTTTAAAATTTTCCTACGCTCACCAAGATCCATCTATGGAGTATACTAGCAACGAGGGGAAAGGAGAGCATCTACATACCCTTGTAGATCGCGCGCGGAAGCGTTCCAATGAACGTGGATGACGGAGTCGTACTCGCCGTGATTCAAATCACCGATGACCGAGTGCCAAACGGACGGCACCTCCACGTTCAACACACGTACGGTGCAGCGACGTCTCCTCCTTCTTGATCCAGCAAGGGGGAAGGAGAGGTTGATGGAGATCCAGCAGCACGACGGCGTGGTGGTGGATGTAGCGGGATGTCGGCAGGGCTTCGCCGAGCTTCTACGAGAGAGAGAGGTGTAGCAGGGGAGGAGGGAGGCGCCCAAGGCTGTAATATTGCTGCCCTCCCTCCCCCCTTTATATAGGCCCCTGGGGGGGCGCCGGCCCTGGGAGATGGGATCCTCAAGGGGGGCGGCGGCCAAGGGGGAAGGGGGGTGGCTTCCCCCCCCAAGCCAAGTGGGCCCCCCCACCCTAGGGTGTCCAACCCTAGGCGCAGGGGGGAGGCCCATGGGGGGCGCCCCAGCCCACTAGGGGCTGGTTCCCTTCCCACTTCAGCCCACGGGGCCCTCCGGGATAGGTGGCCCCACCCGATGGACCCCCGGGACCCCTCGAGTGGTCCCGGTACAATACCGGTAACCCCCGAAACTTTCCCGGTGGCCGAAACTGGACTTCCTATATATAATTCTTCACCTCCGGACCATTCCGGAACTCCTCGTGACGTCCGGGATCTCATCCGGGACTCCGAACAACTTTCGGGTTTCCGCATACACATATCTCTACAACCCTAGCGTCACTGAACCTTAAGTGTGTAGACCCTACGGGTTCGGGAGACATGCAGACATGACCGAGACGCCTCTCCGGTCAATAACCAACAGCGGGATCTGGATACCCATGTTGGCTCCCACATGTTCCACGATGATCTCATCGGATGAACCACGATGTCGAGGATTCAATCAATCCCGTATACAATTCCCTTTGTCAATCGGTATGTTACTTGCCCGAGATTCGATCGTCGGTATCCCAATACCTTGTTCAATCTCGTTATCGGCAAGTCTCTTTACTCGTACCGCAATGCATGATCCCGTGACTAACGCCTTAGTCACATTGAGCTCATTATGATGATGCATTACCGAGTGGGCCCAGAGATACCTCTCCGTCACACGGAGTGACAAATCCCAGTCTCGATCCGTGCCAACCCAACAGACACTTTCGGAGATACCCGTAGTGCACCTTTATAGTCACCCAGTTACGTTGTGACGTTTGGCACACCCAAAGCACTCCTACGGTATCCGGGAGTTGCACGATCTCATGGTCTAAGGAAAAGATACTTGTCATTGGAAAAGCTCTAGCAAACGAAACTACACGATCTTTTATGCTATGCTTAGGATTGGGTCTTGTCCATCATATCATTCTCCTAATGATGTGATCCCGTTATCAACGACATCCAATGTCCATAGTCAGGAAACCATGACTATCTGTTAATCAACGAGATAGTCAACTAGAGGCTTACTAGGGACACATTGTGGTCTATGTATTCACACATGTATTACGATTTCCGGATAACACAATTATAGCATGAACAATAGACAATTATCATGAACAAAGAAATATAATAATAACCATTTATTATTGCCTCTAGGGCATATTTCCAACAGTCTCCCACTTGCACTAGAGTCAATAATCTAGTTACATTGTGATGAATCGAACACCCATAGCGTTCTGGTGTTGATCATGTTTTGCTCTGGGGAGAGGTTTAGTCAACGGATCTGCTACATTCAGGTCCGTATGTACTTTACAAATATCTATGTCTCCATTTTGAACACTTTCACGAATGGAGTTGAAGCGACGCTTGATGTGCCTGGTCTTCCTGTGAAACCTGGGCTCCTTCGCAAGGGCAATAGCTCCAGTGTTGTCACAGTAGAGAGTCATCGGGCCCGACGCATTGGGAATCACCCCTAGGTCGGTAATGAACTCCTTCATCCAGACTGCTTCCTGTGCTGCCTCCGAGGCCGCCATGTACTCCGCTTCACATGTAGATCCCGCCACGACGCTTTGCTTGCAACTGCACCAGCTTACTGCTCCTCCATTCAAATATACACGTATCCAGTTTGTGACTTCGAGTCATCCAGATCTGTGTCGAAGCTAGCGTCGACGTAACCCTTTACGATGAGCTCTTCGTCACCTCCATAAACGAGAAACATATCCTTAGTCCTCTTCAGGTACTTTAGTATATTCTTGACCGCTGTCCAGTGTTCCATGCCGGGATTACTTTGGTACCTTCCTACCAAACTCACGGCAAGGTTTACATCAGGTCTGGTACACAACATGGCATACATAATAGACCCTATGGCCGATGCATAGGGGATGACACTCATCTTTTCTATATCTTCTGCCGTGGTCGGGCATTGAGCCGTGCTCAATTGCACACCTTGCAATAGAGGCAAGAACCCCTTCTTGGACTGATCCATATTGAACTTCTTCAATATCTTGTCAAGGTATGTACTCTGTGAAAGACCAATGAGGCGTCTTGATCTATCTCTATAGATCTTGATGCCTAATATATAAGCAACTTCTCCAAGGTCCTTCATTGAAAAACACTTATTCAAATAGGCCTTTATAGTTTCCAAGAATTCTATATCATTTCCCATCAATAATATGTCATCCACATATAATAAGAGAAATGCTACAGAGCTCCCACTCACTCTTCGGAACAATGGAGAGAGCAACTGACTTGTTGGAAATAATACATACTGATGTATGTGGTTCGATGAGTGTTGAGGCTCGCGGCGGGTATCGTTATTTTCTGACTTTCACAGATGATTTGAGCAGATATGGGTATATCTACTTATTGAAACATAAGTCTGAAACATTTGAAAAGTTCAAAGACTTTCAGAGTGAAGTGGAAAATCATTGTAACAAAAAAATAAAGTTTCTACGATCTGATCGTGGAGGTGAATATTTGAGTTATGAGTTTGGTCTTCATTTGAAACAATGTGGAATAATTTCGCAACTCACACCACCTTGAACACCACAACGTAATGGTGTGTCCGAACATCGTAACCATACTTTATTAGATATGGTGCGATCTATGATGTCTCTTGCCGATTTACCACTATCATTTTGGGGTTATGCTTTAGAGACAGCTGCATTCACGTTAAATAGGGAACCATCTAAATCTGTTGAGACGACACCATATGAACTGTGGTTTGGCAAGAAACCTAAGCTGTCGTTTCTTAAAGTTTGGGGCTGCGATGCTTATGTGAAAAAGCTTCAACCTGATAAGCTCGAACCCAAATTGGAGAAATGTGTCTTCATGGGATACCCAAAGGAGATTGTCGGGTACACCTTCTATCACAGATCCGAAGGCAAGATATTCGTTGCTAAGAATGGATCCTTTCTAGAGAAGGAGTTTCTCTCGAAAGAAGTGAGTGGGAGGAAATTAGAACTTGATGAGGTAATTGTATCTTCTCCCGAATTGGAAAGTAGTTCATCACAGAAATCAGTTCCAGTGATTCCTACACCAATTAGTGAGGAAGCTAATGATGATGATCATGAAACTTCATATCAAGTTACTACCGAACCTCGTAGGTTAACCAGAGTACGGTCCGCACCAGAGTGGTATGGTAATCCTGTTCTTGAGGTCATGTTACTTGACCATGACGAACCTACGAACTATGAGGAAGCGATGATGAGCCCAGATTCCGCGAAATGGCTTGAGGCCATGAAATCTGAGATGGGATCCATGTATGAGAACAAAGTGTGGACTTTGGTTGACTTGCCCGATGATCGGCAAGAAATTGAGAATAAATGGATCTTCAAGAAGAAGACTGACGCTGACGGTAATGTTACTGTCTACAAAGCTGGACTTGTTGCGAAAGGTTTTCGACAAGTTCAAGGAGCTGACTATGATGAGACCTTCTCACGCATAGCGATGCTTAAGTCTATCAGAATCATGTTAGCAATTGCCGCATTTTATGATTATGAAATTTGGCAAATGGATGTCAAAACTGCATTCCTTAATGGATATCTTAAATAAGAGCTGTATATGATGCAACGAGAAGGTTTTGTCGATCCTAAAGGTGCTAACAAAGTGTGCAAGCTCCAGCTATCCATTTATGGACTGGTGCAAGCCTCTCGGAGTTGGAATGTACGCTTTGATAGTGTGATCAAAGCATATGGTTTTATACAGACTTTTGGAGAAGCTTGTATTTACAAGAAAGTGAGTGGGAGCTCTGTAGCACTTCTGATATTATATGTGGATGACATATTGTTGATCGGAAATGATATAGAATTTCTGGATAGCATAAAAGGATACTTGAATAAGAATTTTTCAATGAAAGACCTAGGTGAAGCTGCTTATATATTGGGCATCAAGATCTATAGAGATAGATCAAGACGCTTAATTGGACTTTCACAGAGCACATACCTTGATAAAGTTTTGAAGAAGTTCAAAATGGATCAGTCAAAGAAAGGGTTCTTGCCTGTGTTAAAGGTGTGAAGTTGAGTCATACTCAATGCCCGACCACTGCAGAAGATAGAGAGAAAATGAAAGTCATTCCCTATGCCTCAGCCATAGGTTCTATCATGTATGCAATGCCGTGTACCAGACCTGATGTGTGCCTTGCTATAAGTTTAGCAGGGAAGTACCAAAGTAATCTAGGAGTGGATCACTGGACATCAGTCAAGAACATCCTGAAATACCTGAAAAGGACTAAGGATATATGTTTCTTGTTTATGGAGGTGACAAAGAGCTCGTCGTAAATGGTTACGTCGATGCAAGCTTTGACACTGATCCAGATGACTCAAAGTCGCAAACCGGATACATATTTATATTGAATGGTGGAGCTGTTAGTTGGTGCAGTTCCAAGCAGAACATCATGGCAGGATCTACGTGTGAAGCGGAGTACATATATAGCTGCTTCGGAAGCAGCAAATGAAGGAGTCCGGATGAAGGAGTTCATATCCGATCTAGGTATAATACCTAGTGCATCGGGTCCAATGAAAATCTTTTGTGACAATACTGGAGCAATAGCCTTGGCGAAGGAATCCAGATTTCACAAGAGAACCAAACACATCAAGAGACGCTTCAATTCCATCTACAATCAAGTCAAGGACGGAGACTTAGAGAGTTGCAAAATACATACGGATATGAATGTTCCAGGCCCGTTGACTAAGCCTCTTCCACGAGCAAAACATGATCAACACCAAGACTCCATGGGTGTTAGAATCATTACTATGTAATCCACATTATTATTAACTCTAGTGCAAGTGGGAGACTGAAGGAAATATGCCCTAGAGGCAATAATAAAGTTGTTAGTTATATTTCCTTATATTATGATAAATGTTTATTATTCATGCTATAATTGTATTAACCGGAAACTTAGTACATGTGTGAATACATAGACAAACAGAGTGTCCCTAGTATGCCTCTACTTGACTTGCTCGTCAATCAAAGATGGTTAAGTTTCCTGACCATAGACATGTGTTTTCATTTGATGAACGGGATCACATCATTAGAGAATGATGTGATGGACAAGACCCATCCGTTAGCTAAGCATATTGATCGTTTAGTTTTATTGCTATTGCTTTCTTCATGACTTATACATGTTCCTCTGACTTTGATATTATGCAACTCCTGAATACCGGAGGAACAGTTTGTGTGCTATCAAAAATCTCAACATAACTGGGTGATTATAAATATGCTCTACAGGTGTCTCCGAAGGTGTTTGTTGAGTTGGCATAGATCGAGATTAGGATTTGTCACTCCGTGTATCGGAGAGGTATTTATGTTCCCTCTCGGTAATGCACATCACTATAAGCCTTGCAAGCAATGTAAATAATGAGTTAGTTGCGGGATGATACATTATGGAACGAGTAAAGAGACTTGCCGGTAACGAGATTGAACTAGGTATGATGATACCGACGATGGAATCTCGGGCAAGTAACATACCAATGACAAAGGGAATAACATATGTTGTCATTACGGTACGACCGATAAAGATCTTCGTAGAATATGTGGGAACCAATATGAGCATCCAGGTTCCGCTATTGGTTATTGACCGGAGATGTGCCTCGGTCATGTCTACATAGTTCTCGAACCCGTAGGGTCCGCACGCTTAACGTTCGATGACGATTTGTATTATGAGTTATGTGTTTTGGTGACCGAAGTTTGTTAGGAGTCCCGGATGAGATCATGGACATGACTAGGAGTCTCGAAATGGTTGAGAGGTAAATATTGATATATTGGACGAAGGTATTCGGACACCGGAATGGTTTCGGAGAGGTTTAGATATTTTTGGGGGTACTGAGGGGTTACCGGACCCCCCGAGGAAGTATTGGGCCTTCATGGGCTTTAGTGGAAAGGAGAGGAGGGCCACAAGGGGTGGCCGCGCCCCCCATGGCAAGTCCGAATTGGACTAGGGAGGGGGCGGCGCCCCCCTCTTTCCTTCTCCCTCTCCTCCTACTTCCCTCTCTCCCCCTCTTGGAAAAGGAAGGGGAGTCCAACTAGGATTAGGAATCCTAGTTGGACTCCCCCCATGGTGCCCCCCTTGGGCCGGCCTCCTCCTCCCCTCCTCCTTTGTATACGGGGGTGGGGGCACCCCAAAGCACAACAGTTGTTTCTTAGCCGTGTGTGGTGCCCCCTCCACAGTTTACCACCTCGGTCATATTGTCGTAGTGCTTAGGCGAAGCCCTGCGCGGATCACATCACCAACACTGTT
Organism: Triticum aestivum; assembly: GCF_018294505.1. Lineage (NCBI taxonomy): Eukaryota > Viridiplantae > Streptophyta > Magnoliopsida > Poales > Poaceae > Triticum > Triticum aestivum. Next base: position 384,706,605 of record NC_057808.1, on the reverse strand, counting down.
GAGGGAGTCCTGGACTAAGGGGTCCTCGGGCGTCCAGCCTGTTGGACATGGGCTGGACTAATGGGCTGTGAAGATACAAGACCGAAGACTCTCTCCCGTGTCCGGATGGGACTCTCCTTGGCGTGGAAGGCAAGCTTGGCGTCCATATATGAAGATTCTTTTCTCTGTAACCGACTTTGTACAACCCTAGTCCCCTCTGGTGTCTATATAAACCAGAGGGCATAGTCTGGAAACAGATATAGTCATACATGCTAGACTTCTAGGGTTTTATCCATTATGATCTCATGGTAGATCAACTCTTGTAATACTCATATTCATCAAGATCAATCAAGCATGAAATAGGGTATTACCTCCATAGAGAGGGCCCGAACCTGGGTAAACATTGTGTCCCCCGTCTCCTATTACCATCGACCTTAGACGCACAGTTCGGGACCCCCTACCCGAGATCCACCGGTTTTGACACCGACATTGGTGCTTTCATTGAGAGTTCCACTGTGCCGTCATCAAAAGGTTTGATGGCTCCTTCGATCGTCTACAACTATGTTGTCCAAAGGGAAACCTTCCTCCCCGGACAGATCTTCGTATTCGGCGGCTTCGCACTGCGGGCCAACTCGTTTGGCCATCTGGAGCAGATCGACAGCTACACCCCTGGCCATCAGGTTAGATTTGGGAGCTTGAACTATGTCGCGGATATCCGTGGGGACTTGATCTTCGACGGATTCGAGACCATGGTAGCCGCTCCCTGTCAGTGCGATGAACATGACTTAAATATGTCATCGGGCCATACCCAGGAAATTGCACTTGTAACCGCTCTGGCCTTAGATCCGGAGCAGATCGCGCCATCCGAGGACGAAAAGCTCAACCCTGCCACGGAAGCCGCAGATTCCGCGGCATTGGAGCCGCACACAGACCTAACCTCGGGTGACGTCTGTGTCACCGAAACCTCGGACTCGCTTCCGACTATAAATTCCAAACCATGTGCATCCGCGTATGTCGAGCTGGATCGGTCATCGATCGCCGAATTCAGCGCCGCGGATATCTTCCGGCACTCACCTTTAGGCGACGTGCTGAACTCATTAAAAAATCTATCCTTAGCGGGGGACTCACAACCGAACTATATCTGGTTCGAACTGGAGGCTGATGACGGGGAATTTCGCTTCCCACCCGCCACCCACTACATATCCACTGTCGAGGACTTAACCGACATGCTCGATTACGGCTATGAAGACATCGACGGTATGGACGACGATGCAGACGAGGAGCAGGACCAAAACCCGCCTTTTACTGGACGCTGGACGGTCACTTCTTCGTACGACGTGTACATGGTGGATACACCTAAAGAGCCTAACGACAATGACAAAGAAGATCCAGTCGAAGATATACCTCCTAAGACACAGCCCAGGCGCCGGCGCCAGCGGCGCCACTCTAAGTCACGTCGAGCAAAATATAGCAATACTGGCACCGGAGAAAACAATACCCCGGACGACGCCGAAGACAACGAAGAACCTGTTGGGGCAACCTCCGAACAGGAGGAACGGGAAAACGAGCAAGTTAGCCCTGATGAACAGGCCACACATGACGACTCGGAGGACAGTAATTACCTTCCGCTCTCCGAGGACGAGGTGAGCCTCGGCAATGAGGATTTCATCGTGCCTAAGGAACCTCTCGAGCAGGAGTGCTTCAAGCGCCGGCTAATAACCATTGCAAGGAGCCTGAAAAAGAAGTAGCAGCAGCTTCAAGCTGACCAAGACCTGCTCAACGATAGATGGACAGATGTCCTAGCAGCCGAAGAATACGGCCTCAAGCGCCCAGCCAAGAGTTACCCAAAGCGCAGATTGCTACCTCAGTTCGATGAGGAGGCGCGGGAGCCCGTACCTCCCTCGCGCAATGCGGCCGACCGACCACCACGCGGTCGGGATAAAGCCGCAAGTCAAGCCGAACACCAGCCCGCCCCACCTCAACGTAAAAACAAAGATAAAACAGCTCGGGGTTATACATATGACCTTCGGCAGGACCTGGACAGTAGAGCAGGACATACCAGATCGGTCTACGGATCACGAGGGCGTGCCTCAACACGCGATGACGGCTACCTATTCAGACGTGACAAGCCTAGTCACGCCCGAGCCGAAAACCGCAGACGGACTCCATCGGAGCTACGTCGCGATGCGGCCCGATATAGAGGCGCCGCACACCCTCTTTGCTTCACTGACAAGTAATGGATCATGAATTCCCAGAAGGGTTCAAACCCGTAAATATTGAATCATACAATGGAACAACTGATCCCGCGGTATGGATTGACGATTTTATTCTCCACATCCATATGGCCCGCGGAGATGACCTTCACGCCATCAAATACCTCCCACTTAAACTCAAAGGGCCAGCTCGGCACTGGTTAAACAGTCTGCCTGAAAATTCTATTGGCAGCTGGGAGGACTTGGAAGACGCCTTCCGCGACAACTTCCAAGGAACATATGTCCGGCCACCAGATGCCGATGACTTAAGTCACATAGTTCAACAGCCTGGAGAGTCAGCCAGGAAATTCTGGACTAGGTTCCTAACTAAAAAGAACCAGATCGTCGACTGTCCGGATGCCGAAGCCCTAGCGGCCTTTAAACATAGCATCCGTGACGAATGGCTCGCCCGCCACCTCGGCCAGGAAAAGCCGAAGTCCATGGCAGCCCTCACGGCACTCATGACCCGCTTTTGCGCGGGTGAGGATAGTTGGCTCGCCCGTAGCAAAAACACGACAAGTGAAACGGGCACCTCCGAGGTCAAAAATAGCAACGGCAAGCTCCGACGCAGCAGACACAAACGCCGAAGCAATGGTGACAATACCGATGACATGACAGTCAACGCCGGATTCAGTGGCTCCAAGTCTGGACAGCAGAAGAAGCCATATAAAAGAAACAATTAGGGACCATCCAGCTTGGACCGCATACTCGATTGCCCGTGCCAGATCCATGGCACCCCAGACAAACCAGGCAATCATACCAACAGAGATTGTGGGGTTTTTAAACAGGCCGACAAGTTAAATACCGAGAACAAGGAAAAGGGATTGCAAAGCGAGGATGAGGACGAGGAGCCCCGGCAACCGAACACAGGGGGACAGAAGAAGTTTCCCCCTCAGGTCAAAACGGTGAACATGATATATGCTACACACATCCCCAAGAGGGAGCGCAAGCGCGCGCTCAGGGACGTCTATGCGATAGAGCCAGTCGCCCCAAAATTCAATCCATGGTCGTCATGCCCGATCACTTTTGATCGCCGGGATCATCCGACCAGTATCCGTCATGGCGGTTCAGCCGCACTGGTCCTCGACCCAATCATTGATGGATTGCACCTGACGCGAGTCCTCATGGACGGTGGCAGCAGCCTCAATCTGCTCTATCAGGATACAGTGCGCAAAATGGGCATTAACCCATCACGGATCAAGCCCACAAAGACTACCTTTAAAGGAGTTATACCAGGTGTAGAGGCCCGCTATACGGGTTCAATCACACTCGAGGTTGTCTTCGGATCTCCAGATAACTTCCGAAGCGAAAAGTTAATCTTCGATATCGTCCCCTTTCGCAGCGGCTATCACGCACTGCTGGGACGAACAGCATTTGCTCGATTTAACGCGGTGCCACACTATGCTTATCTCAAGCTCAAGATGCCCGGACCACGCGGCGTCATAACAGTCAATGGAAACACAGAACGCTCCCTCCGCACCGAGGAGCACACCGCTGCCTTAGCAGCAGAAGTACAGAGCGGCCTTTTCAAGCAAAACCTTAATTCAGCGGCTGAGCTCCCGGACACTGTCAAGAGAGTCCGGACTATTCTGCAGCAGGACAGCTCGGCTCGTCAAGAGCTCGATTAGCAACTTGGCCTCCGTCCCAATCCCGATCAAGTGGCGACATTCGTACCGCGCGTACATAACTACGCACCCAAAATACCATGGGCATAGACGGAGGCATACCTACCTTGTGATCCACAATACGGCTCGACCGCTCCCGGACACTGCTACCTCTTGAGCACTGCATTTTTTCCCTTGAAGAGGAAAGGGTGATGCGGCAAAGTAGCGTACGTATTTCCCTCAGTTTTTGAGAACCAAGGTATCAATCCAGTAGGAGGCCACACGCAAGTCCCTCGTACCTACACAAACAAATAAGAACCTTGCAACCAATGCGATAAAGGGGTTGTCAATCCCTTCACGGCCACTTACAAAAGTGAGATCTGATAGAGATGATAAGATAATATTTTTGGTATTTTTATGATAAAGATTGAAAGTAAAGATTGCAAAAAATAGATTGGAAACTTATATGATGGAAAATAGACCCGGGGGCCATAGGTTTCACTAGTGGCTTCTCTCAAGGTAGCATAAGTATTACGGTGGGTGAACAAATTACTGTCGAGCAATTGATAGAAAAGTGCATAATTATGAGAATATCTAGGCATGATCATGTATATAGGCATCACGTCCGCGACAAGTAGACCGACTCCTGCCTGCATCTACTACTATTACTCCACACATCGACCGCTATCCAGCATGCATCTAGAGTATTAAGTTCATAAGAATAGAGTAACACATTAGTAAGATGACATGATGTAGAGGGATAAACTCATGCAATATGATATAAACCCCATCTTTTTATCCTCGATGGCAACAATACAATACGTGTCGTTTCCCCTACTGTCACTGGGATCGAGCACCGCATGATTGAACCCAAAGCTAAGCACTTCTCCCATTGCAAGAAAGATCAATCTAGTAGGCCAAACCAAACTGATAATTCAAAGAGACTTGCAAAGATAACCAATCATACATAAAAGAATTCAGAGAAGATTCAAATATTGTTCATAGATAATCTTGATCATAAACCCACAATTCATCGGATCTCGACAAACACACCGCAAAAAGAGTTACATCAAATAGATCTCCAATAAGATCGAGGAGAACTTTGTATTGAGATCCAAAGAGAGAGAAGAAGCCATCTAGCTAATAACTATGGACCCGAAGGTCTGTGGTAAACTACTCACACATCATCGGAGAGGCTATGGTGTTGATGTAGAAGCCCTCCGTGATCGATGCCCCCTCCGGCAGAGCGCCGGAAAAGGCCCCAAGATGGGATCTCATGGGTACAGAAGGTTGCGGCGGTGGAATTAGGTTTTCATGGTGCTCCTGGATGGTTTCGGGGTACGTTGGTATATATAGGAGGAAGAAGTAGGTCGGTGGAGCCACGAGGGGCCCACGAGGGTGGAGGGGGCGCCCAGGGGGGGTAGGCGCGCCCCCTGCCTCGTGGCCTCCTCGTTGATTGCTTGACGTCCACCCCAAGTCCTCTGGATCACGTTTGTTCCAAAAATCACGCTCCCGAAGGTTTCATTACGTTTGGACTCCATTTGATATTCCTTTTCTGCGAAACACTGAAATAGGCAAAAAAACAGCAATTTGCACTGGGCCTTGGGTTAATAGGTTAGTCCCAAAAATAATATAGAAGTGTATAAATAAGCCCATTAAACATCCAAAACAGAATATATAATAGCATGGAGCAATAAAAAATTATAGATATGTTGGAGACGTATCAAGCATCCCCAAGCTTAATTCCTGCTCGTCCTTGAGTAGGTAAATGATAAAAACAGAATTTTTGATGTGGAATGCTACTTAGCATATTCTTCAATGTATTTCTCTTTATTGTGGCATGAATGTTCAGATCCGAAAGATTCAACATAAAAGTTTAATATTGACATAAAAATAATAATACTTCAAGCATACTAACAAAGCAATTATGTCTTCTCAAAATAACATAGCCAAAGAAAGCTCATCCCTACAAAATCATATAGTTTGGTCATGCTTCATTTTCGTCACACAAGATGCTCTCATCTTGCACAACCCCGATGACAAGCCAAGCAATTGTTTCATACTTTAGTAATCTCAAATTTTTTCAACTTTCACGCAATACATGAGCGTGAGCCATGGATATAGCACTATGGGTGGAATAGAAGATGATGATGGGGGTTGTGTGGAGAAGACAAAAAGGAGAAAGTCTCACATTGACGCGGCTAATCAACGGGCTAGGGAGATGCCCATCAATTGATGTCAATGCAAGGAGTAGGGATTGCCATGCAACTGATGCACTAGAGCTATAAATATATGAAAGCTCAACAAAAGAAACTAAGTGGGTGTGCATCCAACTTGCTTGCTCACGAAGACCTAGGGCATTTGAGGAAGCCCATTGTTGGAATATACAAGCCAAGTTCTATAATGAAAAATTCCCACTAGTATATGAAAGTGACAAAACAAGAGACTCTCTATCATAAAGATCATGGTGCTACTTTGAAGCACAAGTGTGGAAAAAGGATAGTAGCATTGTCCCTTTTTTTATACATTTTTGGTCCTTTTTTTGGCCTTTCTCCTTTTTTTTTATTTGGGACAATGCTCTATTAATGATGATCATCACACTTCTATTTATTTACAACTCGATACTTAGAACAAAATATGACTCTATATGAATGCCTCCGACGGTGTACCGGGAAGGGCAATGAATCAAGAGTGACATGTATGAAATAATATGCATGGTGGCTTTGCCACAAATACGATGTCAACTACATGATCATGCAAGGCAATATGACAAAGATGAGGCGTGTCATAATAAACGGAACGGTGGAAAGTTGCATGGCAATATATCTCGGAATGGCTATGGAAATGCCATAATAGGTAGGCATGGTGGCTGTTTTGAGGAAGATATAAGGAGGTTTATGTGTGATAGAGTGTATCGTATCATGGGGTTTGGATGCACCGGCAAAGTTTGCACCAACTCTCAAGGTGAGAAAGGGCAATGCACAGTACCGAAGAGGCTAGCAATGATGGAAGGTTGAGAGTGCGTATAATCCATGGACTCAACATTAGTCATAAAGAACTCACATACTTATTGGAAAAATCTACAAGTCATCAAAAACAAAGCACTACGCGCATGCTCCTAGGGGGATAGATTGGTAGGAAAAGACCATCGCTCGTCCCCGACCGCCACTCATAAGGTTGACAATCAAAGAACACCTCATGTTTCAAATTTGTCACACAACGTTTACCATACGTGCATGGTAGGGGACTTGCAAACTTCAACACAAGTATTTCTCAAATTCACAACTGCTCAACTAGCACAACTTTAATATTACCACCTTTATATCTCAAAACAACTATCAAGTATCAAACTTCTCTTAGTATTCAATGCACTTAGAAGTTTTTATCTTGGATGCCTATCATATTAGGACTAATTTTATAACCAAAGCAAATTACCATGCTGTTCTAAAGGACTCTCAAAATAATATAAGTGAAGCATGAGATATCAATAATTTCTATAAAATATAACCACCACCGTGCTCTAAAAGATATAAGTGAAGCGCTAGAGCAAAATTGTTTAGCTCAAAAGATATAAGTGAAGCACATAGAGTATTCTAATAAATTCCGAATAATGTGTGTCTCTCTAAAAAGGTGTGTACAGCAAGGATGATTGTGGTGAAGTAAAAATCAAAGACTCAAATCATACAAGACTCTCCAAGCAAAACACATATCATGTGGTGAATAAAAATATAGCTCCAAGTAAAGTTACAGATGGACAAAGACAAAAGAGGGGATGCCTTCCGGGGCATCCCCAAGCTTAGGATTTTTGGGTTGTCCTTAGATTTTACCTTGGGGTGCCTTGGACATCCCCAAGCTTAGGCTCTTTCCACTCCTTGTTCCATAATCCATCAAATCTTTACCCAAAACTTGAAAACTTCACAACACAAAACCTAACAGAAAATCTCGTGAGCTCCGTTAGCTAAAGAAAGCAAAACACCACTTCAAGGTACGGTAATAAACTCATTATTTATTTATATTAGTGTTAAACCTACTGTATTCCAACTTTTCTATGGTTCATAAACTCCATTACTAGCCATAGATTCATCAAAATAAGCAAACAACACGAAAAACAGAATCTGTCAAAAACAGAACAGTCTGTAGTAATCTGTAACTAACGCAAACTTCTGGAACTCCAAAAATTCTAAAATAAATTGCTGGACGTGAGTAATTTATCTATTAATCATCTGCAAAAAGAATCAAATAAATAGCACTCTCCAGTAAAAAGTTGTAGCTAATCTCGTGAGCGCTAAAGTTTCTGTTTTTTACAGCAAGATCGCAAAGACTTTCCCCAAGTCTTCCCAAAGGTTCTACTTGGCACAAACACTAATTAAAACACAAAACCACATATAAACAGAATCTATATGTATTATTTATCCCTAAACAGAACAAAAAAGCAAAAAACTAAAATAAAATTGTGTTGCCTCCCAACAAGCGCTATCGTTTAACGCCCCTAGCTAGGCATAAAGGCAAGGATAGATCTAGGTGTTGCCATCTTTGGAATGCAATCCATAAGTGGCTCTCATGATAGATTCATAAGGTAATTTTTTTTTCTTTCTAGGAAAGTGTTCCATGCCTTTCCTTAACGGAAATTGTAATCTAATATTTCCTTCCTTCATATCAATAATTGCACCAATCGTTTTAAGGAAAGGTCTACCAAGAATAATAGGACATGAAGGATTGCAATCTATATCAAGAACAATGAAATCTACGGGCACATAATTCCTATTTGCAACAATAAGAACATCATTAATTCTTCCCATAGGTTTCTTAATGGTGGAATCCGCAAGGTGCAAGTTTAAAGAACAATCATCAAATTCACGGAAACCTAACAAATCACACAAAGTTTTTGGAATTGTGGAAACACTAGCACCCAAATCACACAAAGCATAGCATTCATGATCCTTAATTTTAATTTTAATAGTAGGTTCCCACTCATCATAAAGTTTTCTAGGGATAGAAACTTCCAATTCAAGCTTTTCTTCATAAGATTGCATTAAAGCATCAACGATATGTTTAGTAAAAGCCTTATTTTGACTATACGCATGCGGAGAATTTAGCACGGATTGCAACAAGGAAATACAATCTATTAAAGAACAATTGTCATAATTAAATTCCTTGAAATCCAAGATAGTGGGTTCATTGCTATCTAAAGTTTTGACCTCTTCCACCCCACTTTTACCAAATTTTGCATCAAGATCTAAAAACTCTGAATCATTGGGACGCCTTTTAACTAAAGTTGACTCATCTCCAGTCCCATCACTATCAAGATTCACATTGCAAAATAGAGATTTAATAGGGGACACATCAATTACTTTTAGATCTTCATCCTTATTATCATGAAAACTAGAAGAACACACTTTTACAAAGCAATCTTTCTTAGCACGCATCCTAGCGGTTCTTTCTTTGCACTCATCAATGGAAATTCTCATGGCTTTGAGAGACTCATTGATATCATGCTTAGGTGGAATAGATCTAAGTTTCAAAGAATCAACATCAAGAGAAATTCTATCCATGTTCCTAGCCAATTCATCAATCTTAGAAATTTTTCTTCAAGCAAAGCATTGAAATTCTTTTGAGAAATCATAAATTCTTTAACACTAGTCTCAAAATCAGAGGGCATCTTATTAAAATTTCCATAAGAGTTGTTTTAGGAATTACCATAATTATTAGAGGGATTACTAGGATACGGCCTAGGATTAAAGTTTCCTCTATAAGCGTTGTTGCCAAAATTGTTCCTACCAACAAAATTCACATCCATAGATTCATTATTATTCTCAATCAAAGTAGACAAAGGCATATCATTGGGATCAGAAGAAACACTCTTATTAGCAAACAATTTCATAAGTTCATCCATCTTTCCACTCAAAACATTAATTTCTTCAATTGCATGCACCTTTTTACTAGTAGATCTTTCAGTGTGCCATTGAGAATAATTAACCATAATATTATCTAGGAGTTTAGTTGCTTCTCCTAAAGTGATTTCCATAAAAGTGCCTCCCGCGGCCGAATCTAAAAGGTTTCTAGAAGCAAAATTCAATCCGCCATAATTTTTTTGTATAATCATCCATAAATTCAAACCATGTGTAGGGCAATTACGTATCATTAATTTCATTCTCTCCCAAGCTTGTGCAACATGTTCATGATCAAGTTGCTTAAAATTCATAATATCGTTTCTAAGAGAGATGATCTTAGCGGGAGGAAAAATACTTAGAGATAAAAGCATCTTTGCACTTATTCCAAGAATCAATACTATTTTTAGGCAAAGATGAAAACCAAGTTTTAGCACGATCTCTAAGAGAAAAAGGAAATAGCTTCAATTTAACAATATCATTGTCCACATTTTTCTTCTTTTGCATATCACACAAATCAACAAAGCTATTTAGATAAGTAGCGGCATCTTCACTAGGAAGGCCGGCGAATTGATCTTTCATGACAAGATTCAGCAAAGCAGCATTAATTTCACAAGATTCAGCATTGGTAAGAGGAGCAATCGGAGTGCTAAGAAAATCATTGTTGTTGGTATTGGCAAAGTCACACAATTTAGTATTATCTTGAGCCATCGTAACAAGCAAGCAATACAACACACAAGCAAACAAGAAGCAAGCGAAAAGAGGCAAACGGAAAGAGAGGGTGAATAAAATGGCAAGGGTGAAGTGGGGGAGAGGAAAATGAGAGGCAAATGGCAAATAATGTAATGCGAGGGATAAGAGTTTGTGATGGGTACTTGGTATGTCTTGACTTGTGCATAGACTCCCCGGCAACGGCGCCAGAAATGGCTCGTTGTCGGGAAATCAAATCTTGACTTGACTTGGTGCACACCTCCCCGGCAACGGCGCCAGAAATCCTTCTTGCTACCTCTTGAGCACTGCATTGGTTTTCCCTTGAAGAGGAAAGGGTAATGCAGCAAAGTAGCATAAGTATTTCCCTCAGTTTTTGAGAACCAAGGTATCAATCCAGTAGGAGGCCACACGCAAGTCCCTCGTACCTACACAAACAAATAAGAACCTTGCAACCAACGCGATAAAGGGGTTGTCAATCCCTTCACGGCCACTTGCAAAAGTGAGATATGATAGAGATGATAAGATAATATTTTTGGTATTTTTATGATAAAGATTGAAAGTAAAGATTGCAAAATAAAAATAGATTGGAAACTTATATGATGGAAAATAGACCCGGGGGCCATAGGTTTCACTAGTGGCTTCTCTCAAGATAGCATAAGTATTACGGTGGGTGAACAAATTACTGTCGAGCAATTGATAGAAAAGTGCATAATTATGAGAATATCTAGGCATGATCATGTATATAGGCATCACGTCGCGACAAGTAGACCGACTCCTGCCTGCATCTACTACTATTACTCCACACATCGACCGCTATCCAGCATGCATCTAGAGTATTAAGTTCATAAGAACAGAGTAACACATTAGGTAAGATGACATGATGTAGAGGGATAAACTCATGCAATATGATATAAACCCCATCTTTTTATCCTCGATGGCAACAATACAATACGTGTCGTTTCCCCTACTGTCACTGGGATCGAGCACCGCATGATTGAACCCAAAGCTAAGCACTTCTCCCATTGCAAGAAAGATCAATCTAGTAGGCCAAACCAAACTGATAATTCGAAGAGACTAGCAAAGATAACCAATCATACATAAAAGAATTCAGAGAACTGTTGGGGAACGTAGTAATTTCAAAAAAATTCCTACGCACACGCAAGATCATGGTGATGCATAGCAACGAGAGGGGAGAGTGTTGTCCACGTACCCCCGTAGACCGAAAGCGGAAGCGTTAACACAACGCGGTTGATGTAGTCGTACGTCTTCACGATCCGACCGATCAAGTACCGAACGCACGGCACCTCCGAGTTCAGCACACGTTCAGCTCGATGACGTCCCTCGAACTCCGATCCAGCCGAGTGTTGAGGGAGAGTTTCGTCAGCACGACGGCGTGGTGACGATGATGATGTTCTACCGACGCAGGGCTTCGCCTAAGCTCCGCTACGATATTATCGAGGTGTAATATGGTGTAGGGGGGCACCGCACACGGCTAAAAGATCGTTGATCAATTGTGTGTCTAGAGGTGCCCCCCTGCCCCCATATATAAAGGAGCAAGGGGGAGGCCGCCGGCCTAGGAGGTAGAGGCGCTCCAGGAGGAGTCCTACTCCTACCAGGAGTAGGACTCCCCCCTTTTCCATGTTGGACTAGGAGTGGAAGGGGGAAGAGGTGGAGGGGAGGAAGGAAGGGGGGCGTCGCCCCCCTCTCCTTGTCCTATTCGGACTGGGGGGGAAGGGGGGCGCAGCCCTGCCCTGGCCTCCTCTCCTCTCTTCCACCTAGGCCCACTAAGGCCCATTAGGTTACCGGGGGGTTCCGGTAACCTCCCGGTACTCCGGAAAAATCCCGATTTCACCCGGAACACTTCCGATGTCCAAACATAGGCTTCCAATATATCAATCTTTACGTCTCGACCATTTCGAGACTCCTCGTCATGTCCGTGATCATATCCGGGACTCCGAACAACCTTCGGTACATCAAAACATATAAACTCATAATATAACTGTCATCGTAACTTTAAGCGTGCGGACCCTACAGGTTCGAGAACTATGTAGACGTGACCGAGACACCTCTCCGGTCAATAACCAATAGCGGAACCTGGATGCTCATATTGGTTCCTACATATTCTACGAAGATCTTTATCGGTCAGACCGCATAACAACATACGTTGTTCCCTTTGTCATCGGTATGTTACTTGCCCGAGATTCAATCGTCGGTATCTCGATACCTAGTTCAATCTCGTTACCGGCAAGTCTCTTTACTCGTTCCGTAATACATCATCCCGCAACTAACTCATTAGTCACAATGCTTGCAAGGCTGAAAGTGATGTGTATTACTGAGTGGGCCCAGAGATACCTCTCCGACAATCGGAGTGACAAATCCTAATCTCGAAATACGCCAACCCAACAAGTACCTTTGGAGACACCTGTAGAGCACCTTTATAATCACCCGGTTACGTTGTGACGTTTGGTAGCACACAAAGTGTTCCTCCGGTAAACGGGAGTTGCATAATCTCATAGTCATAGGAACATGTATAAGTCATGAAGAAAGCAATAGCAACATACTAAACGATCGAGTTCTAAGCTAACGGAATGGGTCAAGTCAATCACGTCATTCTCCTATGAGGTGATCCCGTTAATCAAATGACAACTCATGTCTATGGCTAGGAAACATAACCATCTTTGATTAACGAGCTAGTCAAGTAGAGGCATACTAGTGACACTCTGTTTGTCTATGTATTCACACATGTATTATGTTTTCGGTTAATACAATTATAGCATGAATAATAAACATTTATCATGATATAAGGAAATAAATAATACTTTATTATTGCCTCTAGGGCATATTTCCTTCAGTCTCCCACTTGCACTAGAGACAATAATCTAGATTACACAGTAATGATTCTTACACCCATGGAGTCTTGGTGCTGATCATGTTTTCCTCGTGGAAGAGGCTTAGTCAACGGGTCTGCAACATTCAGATCCGTATGTATCTTGCAAATTTCTATGTCTCCCACCTGGACTAAATCCCGTATGGAATTGAAGCGTCTTTTGATGTGCTTGGTTCTCTTGTGAAATCTGGATTCCTTTGCTAAGGCAATGCACCAGCATTGTCACAAAAAAATTTCATTGGTCCCGATGCACTAGGTATGACACCTAGATCGGATATGAACTCCTTCATTTGCTGCTTCCAAAGCAGCTATGTACTCCGCTTCACACGTAGATCCCGCCACGACACTTTGCTTAGAACTGCACCAACTGACAGCTCCACCGTTCAATGTAAATACGTATCCGGTTTGCGATTTAGAATCGTCTGGATCAGTGTCAAAGCTTGCATCAACGTAACCATTTACGATGAGCTCTTTGTCACCTCCATAAACGAGTAACATATCCTTAGTCCTTTTCAGGTATTTCAGGATGTTCTTGACCGCTGTCCAGTGATCCACTCCTGGATTACTTTGGTACCTCCCTGCTAAACTTATAGCAAGGCACACATCAGGTCTGGTACACAGCATTGCATACATGATAGAGCCTATGGCTGAAGCATAGGGAACATCTTTCATCTTCTCTCTATCTTCTGCAGTGGTCGGGCATTGAGTCTTACTCAATCTCACACCTTGTAGTACAGGCAAGAACCCTTTCTTTGCTTGATCCATTTTGAACTTCTTCAAAACTTTGTCAAGGTATGTGCTTTGTGAAAGTCCAATTAAGCGTCTTGATCTATCTCTATAGATCTTAATGCCTAATATATATGCAGCTTCACCGAGGTCTTTCATTGAAAAACTCTTATTCAAGTATCCCTTTATGCTATCCAGAAATTCTATATCATTTCCAATCAGCAATATGTCATCCACATATAATATCAGAAATGCTACTGAGCTCCCACTCACTTTCTTGTAAATACAGGCTTCTCCAAAAGTCTGTATAAAACCAAATGCTTTGATCACACTATCAAAGCGTTTATTCCAACTCCGAAAGGCTTGCACCAGTCCATAAATGGATCGCTGGAGCTTGCACACTTTGTTAGTTCCCTTTGGATCGACAAAACCTTCCGGTTGCATCATATATAACTCTTCTTCCAGAAATCCATTCAGGAATGCAGTTTTGACATCCATTTGCCAAATTTCATAATCATAAAATGCGGCAATTGCTAACATGATTCGGACAAACTTAAGCATCGCTACGGGTGAGAAGGTCTCATCGTAGTCAATCCCTTGAACTTGTCGAAAACCTTTCGCAACAAGTCGAGCTTTATAGACAGTAACATTACCGTCAGCGTCAGTCTTCTTCTTGAAGATCCATTTATTTTCAATGGCTTGCCGATCATCGGGCAAGTCAACCAAAGTCCATACTTTGTTCTCATACATGGATCCCATCTCGGATTTCATGGCCTCAAGCCATTTTGCGGAATCTGGGCTCACCATCGCTTCTTCATAGTTCGTAGGTTCGTCATGGTCTAGTAACATAACCTCCAGAACAGGATTACCGTACCACTCTGGTGCGGATCTTAATCTTGTTGACCTACGAGGTTCAGTAATAACTTGATCTGAAGTTTCATGATCATTATCATTAACTTCCCCACTAATTGGCATAGGTGTCGCAGAAACTGGTTTCTGTGATGATCTACTTTCCAATAAGGGAGCAGGTACAGTTACCTCATCAAGTTCTACTTTCCTCCCACTCACTTCTTTCGAGAGAAACTCCTTCTCTAGAAAGGATCCATTCTTAGCAACGAATGTCTTGCCTTCGGATCTATGATAGAAGGTGTACCCAACAGTCTCCTTTGGGTATCCTATGAAGACACATTTCTCCGATTTAGGTTCGAGCTTATCAGGTTGAAGTTTCTTCACATAAGCATCGCAACCCCAAACTTTAAGATACGACAACTTTGGTTTCTTGCCAAACCATAGTTCATAAGGCGTCGTCTCAACGGATTTCGATGGTGTCCTATTTAGAGTGAATGCAGCCGTCTCTGAAGCATAACCCCAAAACGATAGCGGTAAATCAGTAAGAGACATCATAGATCGCACCATATCTAGTAAAGTACGATTACGACGTTCGGACACACCATTACGCTGTGGTGTTCCGGGTGGCGTGAGTTGCGAAACTATTCCGCATTGTTTCAAATGAAGACCAAACTCATAACTCAAATATTCTCCTCCACGATCAGATCGTAGAAATTTTATTTTCTTGTTACGATGATTTTCAACTTCACTCTGAAATTCTTTGAACTGTTCAAATGTTTCAGACTTATGTTTCATTAAGTAGATATACCCATATCTGCTCAAATCATCTGTGAAGGTGAGAAAATAACGATATCCGCCACGAGCCTCAATATTCATCGGACCACATACATCTGTATGTATGATTTCCAATAAATCTGTTGCTCTCTCCATAGTTCCGGAGAACGGTGTTTTAGTCATCTTGCCCATGAGGCACGGTTCGCAAGTACCAAGTGATTCATAATCAAGTGATTCCAAAAGTCCATCGGTATGGAGTTTCTTCATGCGCTTTACACCGATATGACCTAAACGGCAGTGCCACAAATAAGTTGCACTATCATTATCAACTCTGCATCTTTTGGCTTCGACATTATGAATATGTGTATCACTACTATCGAGATTCTACAAAAATAGACCACACTTCAAGGGTGCATGACCATAAAAGATATTATTCATATAAATAGAACAACCATTATTCTCTGATTTAAATGAATAACCGTCTCGCATTAAACAAGATCCAGATATAATGTTCATGCTTAACGCTGGCACCAAATAACAATTATTTAGGTCTAAAACTAATCCCGAAGGTAGATGTAGAGGTAGCGTGCCGACCGCGATCACATCGACTTTGGAACCATTTCCCACGCGCATCGTCACCTCGTCCTTAGCCAATCTTCGCTTAATCCGTAGCCCCTGTTTTGAGTTGCAAATATTAGCAACAGAACTAGTATCAAATACCCAGGTGCTACTGCGAGTATTAGTAAGGTACACATCAATAACATGTATATCACATATACCTTTGTTAACCTTGCCATCCTTCTTATCCGCCAAATACTTGGGGCAGTTCCGCTTCCAGTGAACAGTCTGCTTGCAGTAGAAGCACTCAGTTTCAGGCTTATGTCCAGACTTGGGTTTCTTCTCCTGAACAGCAACTTGCTTGCTGTTCTTCTTGAAGTTCCCCTTCTTCTTCCCTTTGCCCTTTTTCTTGAAACTAGTGGTCTTACTGACCATCAACACTTGATGCTCCTTTTTGATTTCTACCTCCGCTGCCTTTAGCATTGCGAAGAGCTCGGGAATTGTCTTATTCATCCCTTGCATGTTATAGTTCATCACGAAGCTCTTGTAGCTTGGTGGCAGTGATTGAAGAATTCTGTCAATGACGCTATCATCCGGAAGATTAACTCCCAGTTGAATCAAGTGATTATTATACCCAGACATTTTGAGTATATGCTCACTGACAGAACTATTCTCTTGCATCTTGCAGCTATAGAACTTATTGGAGACTTCATATCTCTCAATCCGGGCATTTGCTTGAAATATTAACTTCAACTCCTGGAACATCTCATATGCTCCATGACGTTCAAAACGTCGTTGAAGACCCGGTTCTAAGCCGTAAAGCATGGCACACTGAACTATCGAGTAGTCATCAGCTTTGCTCTGCCAGACGTTCATAACTTCTGGTGTTGCTCTTGCAGGAGGCCTGGCACCTAGCGGTGCTTCCAGGACGTAATTCTTCTGTGCAGCAATGAGGATAATCCTCAAGTTACGGACCCAGTCCGTGTAATTGCTACCATCATCTTTCAACTTTGCTTTCTCAAGGAACGCATTAAAATTCAACGGAACAACAGCACGGGCCATTTATCTACAATTAACATAGACAAGCAAGATACTATCAGGTACTAAGTTCATGATAAATTCAAGTTGAATTAATCATATTACTTAAGAACTCCCACTTAGATAGACATCTCTCTAATCATCTAAGTGATTACGTGATCCAAATCAACTAAACCATGTCCGATCATCACGTGAGATGGAGTAGTTTCAATGGTGAACATCACTATGTTGATCATATCTACTATATGATTCACGCTCGACCTTTCGGTCTCCGTGTTCCGAGGCCATATCTGCATATGCTAGGCTCGTCAAGTTTAACCTGAGTATTCCGCGTGTGCAACTGTTTTGCACCCGTTGTATTTGAACGTAGAGCCTATCACACCCGATCATCACGTGGTGTCTCAGCACGAAGAACTTTCGCAACGGTGCATACCCAGGGAGAACACTTTTATCTTGAAATTTTAGTGAGAGATCATCTTATAATGCTACCGTCAATCAAAGCAAGATAAGATGCATAAAAGATAAACATCACATGCAATCAATATCAGTGATATGATATGGCCATCATCATCTTGTGCTTGTGATCTCCATCTCCGAAGCACCGTCATGATCACCATCGTCACCGGCTCGACACCTTGATCTCCATCGTAGCATCGTTGTTGTCTCGCCAACTATTGCTTTTACGACTATCGCTACCGCTTAGTGATAAAGTAAAACAATTACATGGCGATTGCATTGCATACAATAAAGCGACAACCATATGGCTCCTGCCAGTTGCCGATAACTCGGTTACAAAACATGATCATCTCATACAATAAAATATAGCATCATGTCTTGACCATATCACATCACAACATGCCCTGCAAAAACAAGTTAGACGTCCTCTACTTTGTTGTTGCAAGTTTTACGTGGCTGCTACGGGCTTAGCAAGAACCGTTCTTACCTACGCATCAAAACCACAACGATAGTTTGTCAAGTTGGTGCTGTTTTAACCTTCGCAAGGACCGGCGTAGCCACACTCGGTTCAACTAAAGTGAGAGAGACAGACACCCGCCAGTCACCTTTAAGCAACGAGTGCTCGCAACGGTGAAACCAGTCTCGCGTAAGCGTACGCGTAATGTCGGTCCGGGTCGCTTCATCTCACAATACCGCCGAACCAAAGTATGACATGCTGGTAAGTAGTATGACTTATATCGCCCACAACTCACTTGTGTTCTACTCGTGCATAACATCAACGCATAAAACCTGGCTCTGATACCACTGTTGGGGAACGTAGTAATTTCAAAAAATTTCCTACGCACACGCAAGATCATGGTGATGCATAGCAACGAGAGGGGAGAGTGTTGTCCACGTACCCTCGTAGACCGAAAGCGGAAGCGTTAACACAACGCGGTTGATGTAGTCGTACGTCTTCACGATCCGACCGATCAAGTACCGAACGCACGGCACCTCCGAGTTCAGCACACGTTCAGCTTGATGACGTCCCTCGAACTCCGATCCAGCCGAGTGTTGAGGGAGAGTTTCGTCAGCACGACGGCGTGGTGACGATGATGATGTTCTACCGACGTAGGGCTTCGCCTAAGCTCCGCTACGATATTATCGAGGTGTAATATGGTGGAGGGGGGCACCGCACACGGCTAAAAGATCGTTGATCAATTGTGTGTCTAGAGGTGCCCCCTGCCCCCGTATATGAAGGAGTAAGGGGGAGGCTGCCGGCCTAGGAGGTAGAGGCGCGCCAGGAGGAGACCTACTCCTACCGGGAGTAGGACTCCCCCCTTTTCCATGTTGGACTAGGAGTGGAAGGGGGAAGAGGTGGAGGGGAGGAAGGAAGGGGGGCGCCGCCCCCCTCTCCTTGTCCTATTCGGACTGGGGGGAAGGGGGGCGCGGCCCTGCCCTGGCCTCCTCTCCTCTCTTCCACCTAGGCCCACTAAGGCCCATTAGGTTACCGGGGGGTTCCGGTAACCTCCCGGTACTCCGGAAAAATCCCGATTTCACCCGGAACACTTCCGATGTCCAAACATAGGCTTCCAATATATCAGTCTTTACGTCTCGACCATTTCAAGACTCCTCGTCATGTCCGTGATCACATCCGGGACTCCGAACAACCTTCGGTACATCAAAACATATAAACTCATAATATAACTGTCATCGTAACTTTAAGCCTGCGGACCCTACGGGTTCGAGAACTATGTAGACATGACCGAGACACCTCTCCGGTCAATAACCAATAGCGGAACCTGGATGCTCATATTGGTTCCTACATATTCTACGAAGATCTTTATCGGCCAGACCGCATAACAACATACGTTGTTCCCTTTGTCATCGGTATGTTACTTGCCCGAGATTCGATCGTCGGTATCTCGATACCTAGTTCAATCTCGTTACCGGCAAGTCTCTTTACTCATTCCGTAATACATCATCCCGCAACTAACTCATTAGTCACAATGCTTGCAAGGCTTAAAGTGATGTGTATTACTGAGTGGGCCCAGAGATACGTCTCCGACAATCGGAGTGACAAATCCTAATCTCGAAATACGCCAACCCAACAAGTACCTTTGGAGACACCTATAGAGCACCTTTATAATCACCCGGTTACGTTGTGACGTTTGGTAGCACACAAAGTGTTCCTCCGGTAAACGGGAGTTGCATAATCTCATAGTCATAGGAACATGTATAAGTCATGAAGAAAGCAATAGCAACATACTAAACGATCGAGTGCTAAGCTAACGGAATGGGTCAAGTCAATCACGTCATTCTCCTAATGAGGTGATCCCGTTAATCAAATGACAACTCATGTCTATGGCTAGGAAACATAACCATCTTTGATTAACGAGCTAGTCAAGTAGAGGCATACTAGTGACACTCTGTTTGTCTATGTATTCACACATGTATTATGTTTCCGGTTAATACAATTCTAGCATGAATAATAAACATTTATCATGATATAAGGAAATAAATAATACTTTATTATTGCCTCTAGGGCATATTTCCTTCAGTCTCCCACTTGCACTAGAGACAATAATGTAGATTACACAGTAATGATTCTTACACCCATGGAGTCTTGGTGATGATCATGTTTTGCTCGTGGAAGAGGCTTAGTCAACGGGTCTGCAACATTCAGATCCGTATGTATCTTGCAAATTTCTATGTCTCCCACCTGGACTAAATCCCGGATGGAATTGAAGCGTCTTTTGATGTGCTTGGTTCTCTTGTGAAATCTGGATTCCTTTGCTAAGGCAATGCACCAGTATTGTCACAAAAGATTTTCATTGTTCCCGATGCACTAGGTATGACACCTAGATCGGATATGAACTCCTTCATCTAGACTCCTTCATTTGCTGCTTCCGAAGCAGCTATGTACTCCGCTTCACACGTAGATCCCGCCACGACACTTTGCTTAGAACTGCACCAACTGACAGCTCCACCGTTCAATGTAAATACGTATCCGGTTTGTGATTTAGAATCGTCCGGATCAGTGTCAAAGCTTGCATCAACGTAACCATTTACGATGAGCTCTTTGTCACCTCCATAAACGAGAAACATATCCTTAGTCCTTTTCAGGTATTTCAGGATGTTCTTGACCGCTGTCCAGTGATCCGCTCCTGGATTACTTTGGTACCTCCCTGCTAAACTTATAGCAAGGCACACATCAGGTCTGGTACACAGCATTGCATACATGATAGAGCCCGTGGCTGAAGCATAGGGAACATCTTTCATCTTCTCTCTATCTTCTGCAGTGGTCGGGCATTGAGTCTTACTCAATCTCACACCTTGTAGTACAGGCAAGAACCCTTTCTTTGCTTGATCCATTTTGAACTTCTTCAAAACTTTGTCATGGTATGTGCTTTGTGAAAGTCCAATTAAGCGTCTTGATCTATCTCTATAGATCTTAATGCCTAATATATATGCAGCTTCACCGAGGTCTTTCATTGAAAAACTCTTATTCAAGTATCCCTTTATGCTATCCAGAAATTCTATATCATTTCCAATCAGCAATATGTCATCCACATATAATATCAGAAATGCTACTGAGCTCCCACTCACTTTCTTGTAAATACAGGCTTCTCCAAAAGTCTGTATAAAACCAAATGCTTTGATCACACTATCAAAGCGTTTATTCCAACTCCGAAAGGCTTGCACCAGTCCATAAATGGATCGCTGGAGCTTGCACACTTTGTTAGTTCCCTTTGGATCGACAAAACCTTCCGGTTGCATCATATATAACTCTTCTTCCAGAAATCCATTCAGGAATGCAGTTTTGACATCCATTTGCCAAATTTCATAATCATAAAATGCGGCAATTGCTAACATGATTCGGACAGACTTAAGCATCGCTACGGGTGAGAAGGTCTCATCGTAGTCAATCCCTTGAACTTGTCGAAAACCTTTCGCAACAAGTCGAGCTTTATAGACAGTAACATTACCGTCAGCGTCAGTCTTCTTCTTGAAGATCCATTTATTTTCAATGGCTTGCCGATCATCGGGCAAGTCAACCAAAGTCCATACTTTGTTCTCATACATGGATCCCATCTCGGATTTCATGGCCTCAAGCCATTTTGCGGAATCTGGGCTCACCATCGCTTCTTCATAGTTTGTAGATTCGTCATGGTCTAGTAACATAACCTCTAGAAGAGGATTACCGTACCACTCTGGTGCGGATCTTAATCTGGTTGACCTATGAGGTTCAGTAATAACTTGATCTGAAGTTTCATGATCATTATCATTTACTTCCCCACTAATTGGCGTAGGTGTCGCAGAAACTGGTTTCTGTGATGATCTACTTTCCAATAAGGGAGCAGGTACAGTTACCTCATCAAGTTCTACTTTCCTCCCACTCACTTCTTTTGAGAGAAACTCCTTCTCTAGAAAGGATCCATTCTTAGCAACGAATGTCTTGCCTTCGGATCTGTGATAGAAGGTGTACCCAACAGTCTCCTTTGGGTATCCTATGAAGACACATTTTCTCCGATTTAGGTTCGAGCTTATCAGGTTGAAGTTTCTTCACAGAAGCATCGCAACCCCAAACTTTAAGATACGACAACTTTGGTTTCTTGCCAAACCATAGTTCATAAGGCGTCGTCTCAACGGATTTCGATGGTGTCCTATTTAGAGTGAATGCAGCCGTCTCTGAAGCATAACCCCAAAACGATAGCGGTAAATCAGTAAGAGACATCATAGATCGCACCATATCTAGTAAAGTATGATTACGACGTTCGGACATGCCATTACGCTGTGGTGTTCCGGGTGGCATGTGTTGCGAAACTATTCCGCATTGTTTCAAATGAAGACCAAACTCATAACTCAAATATTCTCCTCCACGATGAGATCGTAGAAATTTTATTTTCTTGTTACGATGATTTTCAACTTCACTCTGAAATTCTTTGAACTTTTCAAATGTTTCAGACTTATGTTTCATTAAGTAGATATACCCATATCTGCTCAAATCATCTGTGAAGGTGAGAAAATAACGATATCCGCCACGAGCCTCAATATTCATCGGACCACATACATCTGTATGTATGATTTCCAATAAATCTGTTGCTCTCTCCATAGTTCCGGAGAACAGTGTTTTAGTCATCTTGCCCATGAGGCACGGTTCGCAAGTACCAAGTGATTCATAATCAAGTGATTCCAAAAGTCCATCAGTATGGAGTTTCTTCATGCGCTTTACACCGATATGACCTAAACGACAGTGCCACAAATAAGTTGCACTATCATTATCAACTCTGCATCTTTTGGCTTCGACATTATGAATATGTGCATCACTACTATCGAGATTCAACAAAAATAGACCACTCTTCAAGGGTGCGTGACCATAAAAGATATTATTCATATAAATAGAACAACCATTATTCTCTGATTTAAATGAATAACCGTCTCGCATCAAACAAGATCCAGATATAATGTTCATGCTTAACGCTGGCACCAAATAACAATTATTTAGGTCTAAAACTAATCCCGAAGGTAGATGTAGAGGTAGCGTGCCGACTGTGATCACATCGACTTTGGAACCATTTCCCATGCGCATCGTCACCTCGTCCTTAGCCAATCTTCGCTTAATCCGTAGCCCCTGTTTCGAGTTGCAAATATTAGCAACAGAACCAGTATAAAATACCCAGGTGCTACTGCGAGTATTAGTAAGGTACACATCAATAACATGTATATCACATATACCTTTGTTAACCTTGCCATCCTTCTTATCCGCCAAATACTTGGGGCAGCTCCACTTCCAGTGACCAGTCTGCTTGCAGTAGAAGCACTCAGTTTCAGGCTTAGGTCCAGACTTGGGTTTCTTCTCCTGAACAGCAACTTGCTTGCTGTTCTTCTTGAAGTTCCCCTTCTTCTTCCCTTTGCCTCTGCTGCTTGAGAGGTTGTGGCCAGCAACGACGCCTGCTTATTCACATAAGACATATTTAGTTAGTTTCCTGCGAAAATTAATTGATCCTCTGTCCGTTTTTTCTTTCCGAACACCGGATAGTGTCTCAGGGGCTACTGTCTATACCAGGACTTTTTCTTTTGCGTCGCTTACCTTAAAGCCGATCAGCAGGCTGCTGCATGCTTCGGTCAGTCCGCTCTTGACGGACTGAACCCTCTCAATCACCGTACCCATAAGGATACGGTGTTCCTCCACAATGGAAGCGCCTCGTAGCGCTTCCAGCAGATTATCCGGTGCCTCCGGTTGGACAGAGGTCACCGGTGGGATTGGCACACCTCCTTCTTTCGAAGGAGGCCGCTCGCGGATAACTCCACGTGGGATGTCGACAGCAGCCCCGAGCGACGCCCCCGAAGCAAGCCCCGGGCCGCATCCAGATTCGTGGAGGCCGCCCTCTTCTCCCTTCCCCCACCAGTGGGAGAGTTGCTTTCTTCCTCCTCCCCGTCGTCATCTTCGGCGGCGGAGGAGTGAGTCTTGTCTTCGGATGGCACGTCCGAAGCTCCTTTACGTCGAAGGCCACCTTTGGCCCCCTTGGCCTTCTTCTTGGCCTTCTTCTCTGGCGCCTTGTAGGGCGCCGGAACCAGCATCTTCGCCAGGAGCGAGATGACTGGTTCTTCGGGCAGCGGAGCCGGACACCGAATCCGCTCCGCTTTCTCTGTCCATACCTGAAAAAGTAAATAGTGAAGTTTTAGATATCTTCCTTGAACAAGCAAATAGAGGATGCACCTTAAGACAAGAAAGACTTACCGCACTGGTAGGATGGGCCAGATCGTGCCCGCTGTCGGTGTCAAAACCGGCGGATCTCGGGTAGGGGGTCCCGAACTGTGCGTCTAAGGCGGATGGTAACAGGAGGCGGGGGACACAATGTTTACCCAGGTTCGGGCCCTCTTGATGGAGGTAATACCCTACTTCCTGCTTGATTGATCTTGATGATATGAGTATTACAAGAGTTGATCTACCACGAGATCGTAGAGGCTAAACCCTAGAAGCTAGCCTATGATTATGACTGTTGTTGTCCTATGGACTAAACCCTCCGGTTTATATAGACACCGGAGGGGGCTAGGGTTACACAGAGTCGGTTACCAGGGAGGAGATCTACACATCCGAATTGCCAAGCTTGCCTTCCACGCAAAGGAGAGTCCCACCCGGACATGGGACGAAGTCTTCAATCTTGTATCTTCATAGTCCAACAGTCCGGCCAAAGTATATAGTCCGGCTGTCCGAGGACCCCCTAATCCAGGACTCCCTCAGTAGCCCCTGAACCAGGCTTCAATGACGATGAGTCCGGCACACAGATTGTCTTCGGCATTGCAAGGCGGGTTCTTCTCCAAATTCCGAGTACCCGTCGAGTAGTGTCCGGCTTCCATGAATGTTGCACTCCTTGGCTTCCGCGCCTAATAATGGCTATCTTCCATGTGTCGAGCGAATGTGAGAAGTCGATGCATTTTTACACTTGCCACCCTAACCCTGTGAGCAAATCGTCTATTTAAAGAGCCGGGGATCCTCAGATCCAGATCACACCATCCTCCCACAGCGAGTATCCATCGGAGCGCGCCCGGAAAAGCCCATCCCATCATGGCTGGCCACTGCAGCTCCTCTTCTCTCTCCCGTAGCAGTAAGCCAGGCAATTGGAAGAAGTGTTCCGTGTCCCACAACCAATTAGTAGAGTTACAGACCCAGGGGTTTCTCCCTCCAGCGTATATGGTCCCCGTCCGAGCCGGACTAACCACTTACAACGGCGGGGAGCAAGCGGAGAGCTTTCCCAACCCATCAATGGGGGAGCGGGTATGCCTTGTCCCTTACTTATTAAGGGGACTTGGATTTCCAATCCATCCGTTCCTCCACGGGCTCCTGGAGTTCTACGGCCTCCAGCTGCATAACTTTACTCCCGCCTCCATATTACACATCGCTGGCTACGTCGCCCTTTGCGAGCTGTTTCTGGGCTGCGAAGCTCATTTCGAGCTATGGAAGAGGCTATTTTGCCTCGTACCCCGTATACATGAGGGGTTAATATATCAAGTGGGCAGAGCCGAAATATGGCGCATTGCCGGGACCGGATACCTATCCGGTACTCCGAAGAAGACATCCGAAGACTGGCCTTCGGAGTGGTTTTATATGGAGGACGTCCCCCTTCTGGACCCTATTCGGATGGGCCTTCCTGAGTTCAGTAACGCCCCTTTGAAGAAACGCCGCAGCTGGCGCCCTCGGAGCCCCCAGGAGGAAGATAATAGAGAGGTCCTTTACCCGATGGGCCGGATAAAAACGCTGGCCAAATCAGGACTGACAATAATCGAGGTTATGTCAATATGTATAATGCGGGGGGTGCAGTCACTTCAATATCGGGGACAACCCATGTGGCACTTCAATGGAGAAGACGATGCCACCCGCTGCGGCTGTAAAGGTCCGGACTCCGCCGCTGCTCTAGCGAAAATACTGTCCGATTTATATAAAGGAGAGGAAGAGGAGTTCATCCGCATTAAGCCACGGGATGGATTCTCCATGTACAACCCCCAAACTGGGTGAGCTGCTACTTTTTACTCCAGACCTTCCCGCATTCTTCGTCATAAGTATTTACCTTGCTATTTCATAGCAGGAACTGCGAAAAGCTGTGAGGGAGGTCCACAGCCCGTCTCCACAGCCAGAGGACCCTGACCGGCCCTCGACCCCGGACTCGAAGAAGATCCGGACATATTTGTGGAGCTCATCGACAGGACGTTCTATCGGTTAAGCTGCGACGGTGCCTTGGTGGCCATCATAGCCGATTATTCTGGACTGCTCCCTGCATCGCAGGTAAGTAAAACCAGAGTCCCAACTTCCGAGAAGGACCCCTTTTTTGTACTTCACCCACCGCACACATATGGTGTCTTACAGGGAAGGCCCTCGGGACGCCATGCCGAACCCGCAGTGACTCACCAACAAGGGGCACCGAAACTGGGTAGGCTTAAAAGGAAGGCGGTCAGGACTGAGACGCCATCGCAGAGGTATGAAAAAGAACCCTGCTCCGTGGTTGTCGTCTTTAAAATATAATAACGTCCATGGTTCCTGGCAGGAAAAACGCTCGTCGGACCGTATCCGGAGAGCCTGCCGGCCACGCCTCCACCAGCCGGGCTCCAGAGCCGGACTCAAAGGAAGATGCTAACGCGGGGACAACACCGGATGTTCCTCCTACAGAGGATGCGGATAGGCTGTCCGCTACGAATTCCGAAGTGGAGAGTGCCATGAATCACAGGCGTCGTCGGGCCGTACTCCGCGACCCTGGTTTCTCTGAAGAGGCGTTCGATGCCTTCAACTCAGGAGACGCGTACATCCGAGCTGCTCAAAATGGTCTTGCCAGAGCCACAGACCAGTATGTAAAGGATATACGGGTAAGAAAATCTGATAATTATGTATATCAGTAGCCCCTGAGACTTGAAACAGTTGGCACAACTGATTTAAGGATCATTATTTGTGTAGGTTCTTACGGAGAAGAATGCCTAGTTGTCTCAAGAGCTGGAGGAGTGCAAAGCCCAGCTACGGGCCGCAGTTGCCGTAATGAAGGAGTCTGAGAAGGCCCCATCTGGTAACACTTGTTTCTATCAAAAAGAATGACATGTACCAGTTAGTATTCGGCATGCATGCAAATCTAACAAGAGATTCTGCAGATGATGCCGGAGTGAATCCGAAGGTCGTACGGGGGGATGAGCAACATGATCAACGACAGCTAGAGGCTGGCGAGCGCGTGCTTACACAGGTTAGGCGGGAGAAAAATGATCTCCAAGATGCCAATACCCGGCTGGGCGTTGAACTGAAAGATGTTCGGGCCCAGCTTGCTGACTCCGTAAAGGAGAATAAGAGGCTTCGACGCGGCATTTTTAGTAAGTGCTTGAACGAACTTTTATAGAGTTCGGCGAAGAAACCGGCTAACAGAGTTATATCTGTAGGTATGCTGACGGGTCGTCCCGCAGAGGAGATGCCCGGGTCCGCGGGTGATCTTCTGCCAGAGCTTTCACAACTGCACGAACAAGTTCGGCAGGTGATGCAGGGCATTGCCCAGGCCTTGTGGTCAACCGCCTCCCTGCCAGGAGGCATGGGGGAGCTCGTAGAGATGCTCAAGGGAGCGCGGCGGCGCTTCCGATTATGGAAGATATCTGCCTGCCGACAAGGTGCAAGGGAAGCCTGGGCCATGGTGAAGACTCGATATACCAAGGCTGACCCGAACCACATGGCCGAGGTCGGACCTGTGGGGTCTGATGGGAAAGAGATCCCCGTCAGTTTGGTGTATGACCAGGTGAAATTAGCCGCAAAGTATTCCCAACAGGATTGTAGGCTAGACAGCCTGTTGGATGGTATAGAAGAAGAATTTAGTCAGTCTAAGTGACTGTGTACTTCAAGTGACATATATTGTCCCTATCCGGATTGTAAATCATTTGTCATGGCGGACCTTTTCGCTTCGACCTCCGGACCCGATAGTCCGGAGTGTATCCGAATACCCGCTCAGTTATGTAAAAACCGGGTACGCGTGGAAACCAGGCGTAGGGGTCATAAGTGCTTGAACAGACAAGTACCCAACTAGCTATGTTATATTACATGGATAGTAAGAAACATCTTCCAAGGAGAATAGTTCCGTTAAGGGTTCCTTTCCCTGGGTACGCATGCATTAATGTGCATCTCCGAACTGCGAAAAGAGACGCAGGATATAAACATCTGGGGGCATGTATGGAAATAAGTAAAAGTCATCTTTTGTTCACCGACCGAATATTCCCTTAAGAACGCTAGATTTCGACTTCCCCCAGTCTGAGGTACACATCCGGCTGACCCGGCAGTAACAATCGCAGAGGTGCTCCCCTTATGCCCTAGCCGAATTAACGGGAACGTAGGGCATAAACACAAGAGCCAGGCAACCCAGCTTGGCCAAAACTTAAGTCATATCGATGCATATAATGGCGAAGAAAAGGTACATGTGGAAAAGTAACACATGTGCGGGGGGCATAGAGCCCGGAACATAGTTATATTAAGCTTCTGTATAAGAAGCCCCCAGGTATAATGAGCAGGTCTAGCGCGTCAAGATTGTGTAGTCAAGACACATTTTAACCTTTTAAGGCCGTGAAGAAAAAGGGAAGAAAGAAAGAAAGAAAAGACAGATAGCGGATATATATGTAAAAAATTGACGGAGGTAAGGAGACGAACACAGAGTCCAGCACTAGGCGTAGAACCTTCGGAGTCTGGCCGCGTTCCATGGGTTTGGCTCGAGTTGATTGTCCGATGCATCCCGCAGACGGTACGCTCCACCGGTCAGAACTTTGTCAATAATGAAGGGACCTTCCCATTTGGGCTTGAGCTTGTCCTTTTTCTTCTCTGGTAGGCGTAGAACGAGTTCGCCGACGTTATAAGTTTTGGCCCGTACTTCTCTGCTTTGATACCGTCGAGCCTGCTGCTGATAGAATGCGGAGCGAGCTTTTGCCACGTCACGCTCCTCCTCCAGAACGTCCAAACTGTCCTGCCGATCAAGCTCGGCTTCTTTCTCTTCGTACATGCGCACTCGAGGTGAGTCATGAATGATGTCGCAGGGCAGTACCGCCTCTGCGCCGTACACCATAAAAAAGGTGTGTATCCGGTAGTGCGATTCGGCGTGGTCCGCAGCCCCCATAGCACGGAGTCGAGCTCCTCGAC
Organism: Triticum aestivum; assembly: GCF_018294505.1. Taxonomy (NCBI): domain Eukaryota; kingdom Viridiplantae; phylum Streptophyta; class Magnoliopsida; order Poales; family Poaceae; genus Triticum; species Triticum aestivum. Next base: position 384,677,257 of record NC_057808.1, on the reverse strand, counting down.
CCAGTGTGTATCTGATTCCTTCAAGGATCGCACTAATCTGGGTTTAATGCCGCTCATAATAAGACCATTTGCTCGCTCGACTTGACCATTTGTTTGGGGGTGATAGACGGAGGCATAATCGAGCTTAATGCCCATGTTGCCGCACCAAGTTTTTACCTCGTCGGCTGTAAAGTTCGAGCCGTTATTGGTGATGATGCTGTGGGGGACACCGTAATGGTGTACAACCCCGGATATGAAGTCTATCACTGGTCCGGACTCGGCCGTTTTAACTGGTTTGGCTTCTATCCATTTGGTGAATTTATCCAGCATGACCAATAGGTACTTTTTCTTATGGCTTCCCCCTTTAAGGGGTCCGGCCATATCAAGCCCACAGACCGCAAAGGGCCAAGTAATGGGGATTGTTTGGAGAGCGGTAGGTGGCATATGGCTTTGGTTTGCAAAAAGCTAGCAACCGACGCAATGTTGGACAAGGTCCTGTGCGTCTGCTCGGGCCGTCGGCAAGTGAAAACCTGTACGGAAGGCCTTGCTTACAAGGGCCCGAGCTGCAGCATGGTGGCCGCCGAGTCCAGCATGAATTTCTGCCAAAAGTTGTCGTCCTTCCTCTTCGGAGATGCACCTTTGAAGTACTCCGGTAGCGCTTTTCTTATAAAGCTCTCCCTCATGGACCTTGTAGGCTTTAGACCGCCGCACAATGCAACGTGCCTCATTTGGGTCCGCAGGGAGTTCTTGCCTAGTTAGGTAAGCTAAGAAGGGTTCTGTCCACGGGGCGATGACAACCATAATCACACGTGGGCCGAAGGTGTTATTTCGGTGGCAGAGCCTCCGATTACGTCAGAGTGTTCGGGATCTGGCGTTGTGGCCGGATCCGGACTGTTGTTGCCGGTCTCCCCTTCCCACACCACGGATGGCTTAAATAGCCTTTCCAAGAAAATATTAGGTGGGACAGGGTCGCGCTTAGCGCCGATGCGGGCGAGGATATCCGCCGCTTGATTGTTTTCTCGGACCACATGGTGGAATTCGAGCCCCTCGAACCGAGCTGACATTTTGAGGACGACGTTGCGGTAAGCCGCCATTTTTGGGTCCTTGGCGTCAAAGTCTCCATTTATTTGAGATATTTCAAGGTTTGAATCCCCACGCACCTCTAGGCGTTGAATGCCCATGGAGACTACCATCCGGAGACCATGCAACAGGGCCTCATATTCTGCTGCATTGTTGGAGTCTGTGTATAATATTGGGAGTACGTATTGGACTGTATCTCCGGTGGGGGATGTCAGGACGACGCCTGCCCCCAGACCAGCCAGCATCTTAGAGCCGTAAAAGTGCATGATCCAATTAGAGTACGCGCCGTACTCTTTAGGGAGTTCGGCTTCCGTCCATTCGGCGACGAAATCAGCCAGTACTTGTGACTTAATGTCTCACCGTGGTTTGTATGTTATGTCGAATGAGAGGAGCTCAATAGCCCATTTAGCAATCCGGCCCGTGGCATTGCGGTTATTTATTATGTCGTTGAGTGGTACTTCAGATGCCACCGTAATTGAACACTCTTGAAAGTAGTGTCGTAGTTTCCGGGATGCCATGAAGACCGCGTATGCTATCTTTTGATAATGTGGGTACCGTGATTTGCATGGAGTGAGGACAATGGATACGTAGTATACCGGCTTTTGAAGCAGGAACTTATGTCCATCCGTCTCTCGTTCGATGACGAGCACTGCGCTTACAACTTGGTGTGTTGCCGCTATATATAACAACATTGGTTCGCCGACATTTGGCGCGGCCAAGATTGGGTTGCTGGCCAAGATGGCTTTTATTTCTTCCAATCCGGCCGTGGCCGCATCCGTCCTCTCGAAGTGTTCGGTGCGTCGAAGAAGGCGATAAAGAGGTAGTGCCTTTTCTCCCAATCGGGAGATAAAGCGGCTTAAGGCAGCCAAGCATCCAGTTAATTTCTGGATTTGCTTGAGGTCTGTTGGGATAGCCAACTGTGACGGAGCTCGGATTTTAGCCGGATTTGCTTCAATTCCTCTATTGGAAACGATGAAGCCCAAGAGCTTTCCGGCGGGCACGCCGAAAACGCATTTTTCCGGATTGAGCTTGATGTCATATGTTCGGAGATTGTCGAACGTAAGCCTCAAGTCGTCTATTAAAGATTAGACATGTCTGGTTTTGATGACCACATCGTCTACGTATGCCTCCACTGTTTTGCCGATTTGTGTTTCCAGGCATGTCTGATCATGCGTTGATAGGTTGCACCGGCGTTTTTGAGCCCAAAAGGCATGGTGTTAAAACAGAAGGGGCCGTATGGAGTGATAAATGCCGTTGCGGCTTGATCGGACTCCACCATCTTAATTTGATGGTATCCGGAGTATGCGTCGAGGAAACACAATGAGTCGTGTCCTGCGGTAGCGTCGATAATTTGATCGATGCGGGGGAGGGGGAAGGGATCCTTGGGTCAAGCCTTGTTAAGGTCCTTGAAATCGACACATAGGCGCCAGAATTTGTCCTTCTTTGGTACCATCACCAGGTTTGCTAGCCAGTCCGGATGTTTTATTTCTCTAATGAATTCGGCCTCGAGTAACTTAGCTAGCTCTTCTCCCATGGCTTTTCGCTTAGGCTCAGAGAAATGCCGAAGAGTCTGCTTGACCGGCTTGAACCCCTTTAGAATGTTAAGGCTATGCTCGCCAGCCTGTGTGGGATTCCTGGCATGTCTGAAGGATGCCAGGCGAAGATGTCCCAATTCTCGCGCAAGAACTCCCGCAGTGCGGCGTTTGTTGTGGGGTTCAGTTGTGCCCCGATGGAAGCTGTTCTTGTAGGGTCCATTGGGTGGACCTGGAATTTGATTATTTCGTCCGCTGGTTTAAAAGAGGTGGACTTGGGTCTTTTGTCGAGTATCATGTCGTCCCTGTCCACTGTGGAGCGCAGCGCAGTTAGTTCTTCGGCCGCAAGGGCTTCGGATAACGCCTCGAGGGCCAGTGCGACGGTTTTATTTTCGGCGCGGAGTGCTATGTCCGGATCACTAGCTAGAGTGATGATTCCACTGGGCCCGGGCATTTTGAGCTTCATGTACCCGTAATGGGGTATAGCTTGGAAGATCGTGAATGCCTCCCGCCCTAAAAGGGCGTGGTATCCGGTACTGAACGGGGCCACTTGGAATGTGATTTCTTCGGACCTATAATTCTCCGGCGTGCCGAATACCACATCTAGTGTGATTTTTCCCGCACATCGTGCCTTCCTACTGGGGATGATTCCTCTGAAGGTCGTGCTGCTTTGCTCAATGCAGCTCTTGTCTATTTCCATTTTGCTAAGAGTCTCCTCGTAGATGAGGTTTAATCCGCTGCCACCGTCCATGAGCACTTTAGTAAGCCGGAAGCCGTCCACAATTGGACTAAGGACCAAAGCGGCTGGTGCTCGGGCTGTTCGGAATTGAGGGTTCGTCACTGGCATTGAAGGTTATGGCCATATCGTTCCATGGATTTATTGCTGCAGCGTGGCAGACTTCGGCAAGGCTGCGGAGTGCTCGCTTGCGCCTATTATTTCAGGCGAAGGTCTCGAAGACTGTCAATATTGTATTGTTATTTTCCACGGGACGGTGCTCTGTGGTATTGTTCATGAGGATATCCTCGCCGCTCTTGGCCACCTGCCGGAGTATCCAACATGCTCTAAGGCTGTGTGTTGGCATGATATCCGGTGTACTGTGAATTTTGCATGGCCCATTGAGCCATCCTTCCAATATAGTTCCACGCCCTGTAGTGGGCTTTCATTTCTTTATAATTAGATCGGGTGACTTACGAGAGGACACCCTTTTAGTTCGGACGGGAGGGGGGGTTAGCGAGAGCCGGGGGATCCCAGAATTTTGTTTGGGTTTTTCAGGCGCTTTCCATCGCACAGTACTTTTGTACTATGGCCGCCAAGTCAGCGAAGTGTGCTATGTCACGGCGACTTATGGCGTTGAGGATTCCCTTGTCCGTGCAATTTTTGCAAAAGAATGAAATTGCGTCTTCCTCGCGACAGTCCTTGACCTTGCTCATTACAAGGAGGAATCTGGCCCAATAGTGATGTACTGTCTCTTGGGGCTCTTGTCTAATGTGGGAAAGATCACTTATGTCTGGGTGGGTGGGTAGATTTAGGTCCAAACCCTGACCCGATCTGAGACCCAGGGGCGGAGGAGTTTCCGAGCTTGACAGTTCGGGCTCCGGGATGTTGCCCAATAGTTCTGGCCCGCTGTCTGATTCTAGGATCGAAGCTTGGGCCATGTCCTCCCGTAGACGGGTATCCGGCTCGTAGAGCTTGGGAATCCGGACATAGTTTGTCCTCAAAATAGAGGAAGAATCGCTACATTGCTCCTCCACCACCGCTATCTGATGGGTGACCGGCGGAGAGTTGATCTCCCTTTGGTCAGGTTTAAGCCCGATCCGATCATAGTCCATAGCGACTCCCAGGGCGGCGATGCGATCCAAGAGCTCATTCAAGGAAGAGAGCTCCATTGGATCCATCTGCTCGGCAAATCCCGAGCCGACGTGGAGGCTGTTTTTGATGACCCGAGAAGTCATCATCGGCGCGACGGCCGAATGGGCGGTCATGACGAAGCCGCCTAGTCGGAGAGTTTGGCCTACAACCAGGGCTCCCCCAGAGGTAATGTTGTCCTTGACAACAAGACGAGCCATCAAGCCTTATCGTAACGGCACGAACTCTCAATGAAAGCACCAATGTCGGTGTCAAAACCTGCGGATCTCGGGTAGGGGGTCCCGAACTGTGCGTCTAAGGTGGATGGTAACAGGAGGCGGGGGACACAATGTTTACCTAGGTTCGGGCCCTCTCGATGGAGGTAATACCCTACTTCCTGCTTGATTGATCTTGATGATATGAGTATTACAAGAGTTGATCTACCACGAGATCGTAGAGGCTAAACCCTAGAAGCTAGGCTATGATTATGATTGTTGTTGTCCTACGGACTAAACCCTCCGGTTTATATAGACACCAGAGGGGGCTAGGGTTACACAGAGTCGGTTACAAGGGAGGAGGTCTACACATCCGAATTGCCAAGCTTGCCTTCCACGCAAAGGAGAGTCCCACCCAGACACGGGACGAAGTCTTCAATCTTGTATCTTCATAGTCCAACAGTCCGGCCAAAGTATATAGTCCGGCTGTCCGAGGACCCCCTAATCCAGGACTCCCTCACCCGCGATCTGAGTCTATGGCCGGCGGCGTCTCGTTGCCCTTAAAGAGCAACTTCCAGACATCTTCGTGGGTAGTTCCGAAGAGCCTTTCCAAGGTCTGGTGCTTCTCCGAATCAAATTCCCATAAAGGGCATGTTCGGCTCTGGCATGGTAGGATCCGGTGAACTAGCATCGCCTGGATCACGTGGACGAGCTTGATGTTTTTATCCACCATGCTTTGGATGCGCGTTTGCAGCGCTATCAGCTCGTCTGACGAAGACCAATTTGGGCCCTTCTCTATCCGGGAGGTGAGCCGCATTGGAGCTCCGGATTTGAACTCGGGAGCTGCGGCCCAGGCGGCGTCGCGGGGCTCTGTGATATAGAACCACAGCTTCTGCCACTCCTTGACAGTCTCCACAAACATGCCTTTGGTCCATGTGACGTTGGGCATCTTGCTCACCATGGCTCCTCCGCACTCCGCGTGTTGGCCATCCACCACCTTTGGCTTCACATTGAAGATCTTGAGCCATAGTCCGAAGTGGGGAGGAATGTGGAGGAAGGCCTCGCACATGACAATGAATGCCGAGATGTTGAGGAAGGAGTTTGGGGGCTAGATCATGGAAATCTAGCCCGTAATAGAACATAAGTCCACGGACGAAAGGGTGGAGGGGAAACCCTAACCCGGGGACGAAATGGGGGATGAACACCACCCTCTCATTAGGCTTCGGGGCGGGTATGACTTGCCCCTTTGCTGGAAGACAGTGCGCGATTTCCTTTGCCAGATACCCGGCCGCCCGAAGCTCAGTGATGTCCTTCTCCTTGACGGAGGAGGCAGATCCACTTGCCTTGCCCTCCAGCTCCGGACAGGGTTGAGTGCTTTCTTGAAGCGAAAAGTATGAGGACTTGGGCACTGGAGCTCGAGAATGGAGGGGCAGAGAAAGAGAAGGCGTGGGTGAAGAAGGGGAATCCTTATCTCCTTATAAAGGCAGTGAATATCAAGTGCCTCCCCACTCGCCTTAAACCTCGCCTATTCCCAAGGGCTGTGCAAACGACACGGTTGGATTACCCACGCCCGTATTGATGAGAATCCCTCAATAAGGGGACACGATCTCTGCTTCGACAAGACGTGCCAATGAAAACCGCGTCTTGAAACGTGGAATGGCAGACAAAAACGGTTTGAAATAATGACCGGGCAGATGTGGTGTCACATTACAAAAAGTTGTCAGCGGATTGGACTCGTGAAATGTTATACTCTCTACGGTTTTGTGTGTGGTACTTGCGTTGCAGATCCGGACGCGTTCGTTACGTCCGAAGACTATCTTAGAGTATTCAGAAAGGGGAACCCGCCTTGCAATGTCGAAGACAATCTGCGCACCGGACACCTCGTCATTGAAGCCTGGTTCAGGAGCTACTGAGGGAGTCCTGGACTAAGGGGTCCTCAGGCGTCAGGCCTGTTGGACATGGGCCGGACTAATGGGCTGTGAAGATACAAGACCGAAGACACTCTCCCGTGTCCGGATGGGACTCTCCTTGGCGTGGAAGGCAAGCTTGGCGTCTAGATATGAAGATTATTTTCTCTGTAACCGACTTTGTACAGCCCCAGTCCCCTCCGGTGTCTATATAAACCAGAGGGTGTAGTCTGGAAACAGATATAGTCATACAGGCTAGACTTCTAGGGTTTTAGCCATTACGATCTCGTGGTAGATCAACTCTTGTAATACTCATATTCATCAAGATCAATCAAGCAGGAAGTAGGGTATTACCATCATAGAGAGGGCCCGAACCTGGGTAAACATTGTGTCCCCCGTCTCCTGTTACCATCGATCTTAGACGCACAGTTCGGGACCCCCTACCCGAGATCCGCCAATTTTGACACCGACAACTGTCGCCACGTCGTCGTCCTGACGAAACTCTCCCTCGACCCTCTACTGGATCAAGAGCTCGAGGGACGTCATCCTGCTGAACGTGTGCTGAACACGGAGGTGTCATACGTTCGGTACTTTGATCGGTTGGATCGTGAAGACGTTCGACTACATCAACCGCGTTACTAAACACTTCCGCTTTCGGTCTATGAGGGTACGTGGACACACTCTCCCTGCTCGTTGCTATGCTTCTCCTAGATAGATCTTGCATGATCGTAGGAATTTTTTTGAATTACTACGTTCCCCAACAGCTATGGACCCGTAGTGTCTGTGGTAAACTACTCACGCTTCATCGCAAGGGCAATAGAGTTGATGTAGAAGCCCTCCGTGATCGAATCCCCCTCTGGCAGGATGCCGAAAAAGGCTCCAAGATGGTATCTCACGGGAACAGAAGGTTGCGGCGGTGGAAAAGTGTTTTCGTGGATGCTTCTGGTGGTTTGGGAATATATGTGAATTTATAGGAGGAAGATCTAGGTCAGGGGGTGTTGGAGTAGGCCACAAGGCAGGGGGCGTGCCCACCCCGCCTAGGGCGCGCCCCCGTGGCTTGTCGTCTACTCCAAGGTCTTCTGACTTGGAGTCCAAGTCCCACAGGTGTCTTCTGGTCCAAGAAAAATCATCGCGAAGGTTTTATCCGTTTGGACTCTGTTTGGTATTCCTTTTCTGCGAAGCTCAAAAACAAACAGAAACTGGCACTGGGCTCTAGGTTAATAGGTTAGTCCCAAAAATAATATAAAATAGCATATTAATGCATATAAAACATCCAAAACAGATAATATGATAGCATGGAACAATCAAAAAGTATAGATACGTTGGAGACGTATCACGCCCTGGCACATCTGTCCGCCAGGTTGAACATCTCCAGGGCTGAGCACAGGTCATCATGGATGGTGAGCTCCTCGCTCATCTGGACTTCCATGATGCCCTCGTTGAATGCCGAGATATGGCTTCGTCTGAGGCTTTTGGGATCTTGAGGCGAATGTTGGTGAAGCGTTGAATGTACTTGTGGAGGGTCTCACCCGGCTGCTGCTTCACACACCTCAAGTCGTTGACGGTGAGGGCGCGGTCACGGGTGCCTTGGAAGTTGGGGATGAAACGCTCGCGAAGCTCATCCCAAGAGGAGATTGACCCTTCCGGGAGGTGCAATAGCCAGGAGTGCGCGCCGTCCTTGAGAGCCATGGGGAACCAGTTCGCCATGACCTTGTCGTCACCGTTCACCGCCTCGATGCTCAGCGAGTAGAGCTGGAGGAACTCCGCAGGGTCGGGGGTGTCGTCGTAGCGCGGGGCAGGTCTAGCTTGAACTTGTCGGGCCAAACGACGCGGCGCAGCTCACGGGTGAAGGCGCGGTAGTCCGCCACGCTCACGGGTGCGGCCCGCATGGGGGGAGCATGGTCCTGATGCTCATGCGCTGCAACCCCCGGAGCTTCCCAGTCTTTGTGCTGGCGTGGCGGTGCGAGGAGCGCACGCGCGTCGTACTGTGGCTACTGCACCACCTGGCAGCTGGCCTCGTCCCGTCCCGGTGCCGGCGCCCCGCGGCGGGTCGCGCGGACACGCGTCGCGCCTGGGCTCGGCGTTGGCACTGCGCAGAGGAGGAGGAGGTGCGCCATGAGCTACGTCATCCGCACGGGAGGGCGGGGGGACGGAGCGAGTGGGAGGGTGACGGGCCCTCGCCAGCAGCGTTGACGAGCTCGGTGATGCGACCAAGTCAGGCGGCATAGCCTTCGTTGGCAGGGCGGTAACGCAGCAACATGCGCGCCATGAGCAGCGCAGCCTGTGCGTTCACTAGCCCGCGACGAGCATGGGAGGACGATGCCGTGGAGGGAGTGGGGGAAGGTGTGGCGGTGCGGCCGTCATGCTGCATGGAGGTGGCAACAAAGAGTCCTGCTGCTCATGAGCAGCGGGGTCGGTGGCGGCGTTTGCCGCGGGAGAGGTGGAGCAGCGAGGAACGCCGCGGTCCACGGGCGCCGTCTGGGCGACGCGAGCGGCCCGACGCTCGGCGCGAACTCGGCGGGTGTCGGCCAAGGGTGCAGCGGAGTGAGGACGGAGAGTGGTCGATGAAGAAACATCGGCTTCAACACGCCCCTACCTGGCGCGCCAAATTTCGGAATCGGGGTTCCATGGACCCAAACTAGGTTCAAACTCTGGGGCGTGTATGAAGGATCTCGCTTCACGATGTCTCACTGCTCGCCGCCCTCAAGGCCTAATCTCGTCGAGTATGCGCGAGCGGGAAGAATAAGTGGACACGATGGTTTACCCAGGTTCGGGCCACCTTGCGGTGTAAAACCCTACTCTTGCTTTGTGGTGGATTGGCCTCGTGAGGAGGTTGAGGATGAACTAGTACAGTGGGTGAGCAGCCCCGCGAGGGCTCAGAGGGTGAGAATGGATCCGTCCCCTCTCTACGGTGGAGACTGGCCTATATTTATACTAGGCCCGATTCTCTTCCCTCATAACTTAGGCGGGAAGGAATACCACATTGGCCAATTTTGAAGGGGGGCAAGAGTACATCTTATCCCGACAAAAGGTGGTATTCGCGTGCAAAGCTTCTGGTCGTGACACATCTGTGGGCTCAGTGATGACCTCTGTCCTGCTGAGCCCGTGGCCTTGGTCTTGCTGCACCGGAACGGAAACCTTTGGGGGATTCCTCGGGAATCCGCGCTTGTCCTTGCCTCCTTAGCACCATAGAGGAAACTGTCCTTCACTATGCCCGCCGGCGCCCGCCTGGCCTTGGTCGTCATGGCTCACGTCATGGCAAGCCTCGTGTAGTGGGGTGCCTGCATAGAGATCTATGCTCATCGGGAGGCAAGCTTGGGGAGCTGCTCCTCAGGAGGTC